>NC_092103.1:11537731-11594812 GCF_045679555.1 Salvelinus alpinus | reverse complement strand
ATGGGAACTGATGGAAATTATGTAAAAATGTACCACTAGCCACTTTAAGCAATGCCACTTAATACAATGTTTACATACCCTACATTACCCATCTCATATGTATATATACTGTACTCTATATCATCTACTGCATCTTGCCATCTTTATGCAATACATGTACCACTAGCCACTTTAAACTATGCCACTTTATGTTTACATACCCTACAGTACTCATCTCATATGTATATACCGTACTCTATACCATCTACTGCATCTGCCATGCCGTTCTGTACCACCACTCATCCATATATCTTTATGTACATATTCTTTATCCCTTTACACTTGTGTGTGTGTGTAAGGTAGTAGTGTGGAATTGTTAGGTTAGATTACTGTTGGTTATTACTGCATTGTCGGAACTAGAAGCACAAGCATTTCGCTACACTCGCATTAACATCTGCTAACCATGTGTATGTGACTAATAAATTTGATTTGATTTGATTTTGATTTGAATATAATAACATCATTATGAGAACCAACCTGTAGAGCTGTCTCGTTCTCTCCCATCAGCTGGTACACTCCACCCAACGCCCCGCTCGCTTCGCCCTCTAGTGCTCGGTCCTGGGAGGAACAGATTTAGAATATAATATATTGTATAATATATTATAGATTTATAACACATCTATAACAGATTTATAACACATATACATATATATACATATATATACATACACATACATATATACACATATATATACATACATATACATATATATATATATACACATACATACATATATACATATTCACATACATACATATATACATATATACACATACATACAGTGGGGAGAACAAGTATTTGATACACTGCCGATTTTGCAGGTTTTCCTACTTACAAAGCATGTAGAGGTCTGTAATTTTTATCATAGGTACACTTCAACTGTGAGAGACGGAATCTAAAACAAAAATCCAGAAAATCACATTGTATGATTTTTAAATAATTAATTTGCATTTTATTGCATGACATAAGTATTTGATCACCTACCAACCAGTAAGAATTCCGGCTCTCACAGACCTGTTAGTTTTTCTTTAAGAAGCCCTCCTGTTCTCCACTCATTACCTGTATTAACTGCACCTGTTTGAACTCGTTACCTGTATAAAAGACACCTGTCCACACACAATCAAACAGATTCCAACCTCAACACAATGGCCAACACCAGAGAGCTGTGTAAGGACATCAGGGATAAAATTGTAGACCTGCACAAGGCTGGGATGGGCTACAGGACAATAGGCAAGCAGCTTGGTGAGAAGGCAACAACTGTTGGCGCAATTATTAGAAAATGGAAGAAGTTCAAGATGACGGTCAATCACCCTCGGTCTGGGGCTCCATGCAAGATCTCACCTCGTGGGGCATCAATGATCATGAGGAAGGTGAGGGATCAGCCCAGAACTACACGGCAGGACCTGGTCAATGACCTGAAGAGAGCTGGGACCACAGTCTCAAAGAAAACCATTAGTAACACACTACGCCGTCATGGATTAAAATCCTGCAGCGCACGCAAGGTCCCCCTGCTTAAGCCAGTGCATGTCCAGGCCTGTCTGAAGTTTGCCAATGACCATCTGGATGATCCAGAGGAGGAATGGGAGAAGGTCATGTGGTCTGATGAGACAAAAATATAGCTTTTTGGTCTAACTCCACTCGCCGTGTTTGGAGGAAGAAGAAGTATGAGTACAACCCCAAGAACACCATCCCAACCGTGAAGCATGGAGGTGGAAACATCATTCTTTGGGGATGCTTTTCTGCAAAGGGGACAGGACGACTGCACCGTATTGAGGGGAGGATGGATGGGGCCATGTATCGCGAGATCTTGGCCAACAACCTCCTTCCCTCAGTAAGAGCATTGAAGATGGGTCGTGGCTGGGTCTTCCAGCATGACAACGACCCGCAACACACAGCCAGGGCAACTAAGGAGTGGCTCCGTAAGAAGCATCTCAAGGTCCTGGAGTGGCCTAGCCAGTCTCCAGACCTGAACCCAATAGAAAATCTTTGGAGGGAGCTGAAAGTCCGTATTGCCCAGCGACAGCCCCGAAACCTGAAGGATCTGGAGAAGATCTGTAGGGAGGAGTGGGCCAAAATCCCTGCTGCAGTGTGTGCAAACCTAGTCAAGAACTACAGGAAACGTATGATCTCTGTAATTGCAAACAAAGGTTTCTGTACCAAATATTAAGTTCTGCTTTTCTGATGTATCAAATACTTATGTCATGCAATAAAATGCAAATTAATTACTTAAAAATCATACAATGTGATTTTCTGGATTTTTGTTTTAGATTCCGTCTCTCATAGTTGAAGTGTACCTATGATAAAAATTACAGACCTCTACATGCTTTGTAAGTAGGAAAACCTGCAAAATCGGCAGTGTATCAAATACTTGTTCTCCCCACTGTACATATATACACATATATACATATATATATATACATGCATAGAGAGAGAGAGAGAGAGAGAGAGAGAGAGAGAGAGAGAGAGAGTGTGTGTGTGTGTGTGTACCAGTCAAATGTTTGGACGCAGCTACTCATTCAAGAGTTTTTCTTTATTTTGACTATTTTCTACATTGTATAATAATAGTGAAGACATCAAAACGATGAAATAACACATATGGAATCATGTAGTAACCAAAGAAGTGCCACCTCCACTACAGGTATTTATTCCTACCTCCCTCCCATCAGTCATTCACTCAATAGAGAGGTAGAAGTCTTACCCCTGCGGTGGAAGCGATGTTTAGATGATGCTCCAGGCAGGATAGGGCTTGTTCATAATTCCCCAGCTGGCTGTGTAGGTCTCCCAGCTCCCCATATGCCTGGGCCTGGGCCTTCCTTCCTCCACTTCCTCCCTCTCCACCTTCCGATCCGCCTAGCTCATGGGCCACCACCAGACGCTTCTCAAAACACACCAACGCCTGCTGGAGACTACCTAGAGATCTGTCAGGAGAGGAGGAAGGGAGGAGATAGGAGTTATTTTTGTTTAGTCCCATATCTCTCTTTAGAGTTGGCCTGCTGCTTGCTGCAGATGAGTCACTATTGCACTCAGAAGGAGCCCTACCAATTATTTACATAAATGTGACTTGTTTCAGGAAACTAGGCGTATGTCGAGTGTCACTACTTCACAGGAGAGCCATTTGAACATAAACTTTTGTTTTTTATCATAATGCGTTTTTTGGCCAGAAAAGCATTCTGGAACATGTGAACTTTCATGTGCCTTAATAACAAATGTGTATGCCATCTGTAAATACAAATAAAATAGTTAAATTACGAGCCTAGTTGGTTAAGCCACGGAAAAAGTCAGCAACCTTCCCGCTAGCCATGATTGGCTGAGATAATGAGTGGGCTGGACATGCCGAGAGATGAGTTCGGATTGGTCTGACATGTAGCACGCTTCTGTCTATAACATGAGCTGGTCAGTATGAGTAGGTAATCCTTTCTAAAGTGGATTTGTTTTTTAAGATATCGTAGTAGAATTCCATAAGTGTTGCTCTCCACTTTCTGGAGGACCGAGTTTTGATAGCTAAGGAGATGGAGAAAAATCTGGCGTTTGATTGCAAATATGCAGACAAAGTCGAAAATAGAACACACAGAAGGCTGTTGTATAAAACACCTGTCTCTGGATTACATCTTCAAACTAAGGGCAACCATTTGTGACAGAGAGGGAGAAGCGTCCATCCATATATACGGGTAAGACAGTCTAGATAGCGACATTTTCAGATATTACACATTTCTCATTTTGTCAGGAAGTAGTTTTAATTTCAAGTTAAAGTGTACTGTTAGCTAGCTAGCTAATGTTACATGTATGATCTGTGTAGTAATATTATTCGTATCGCAGAGCCATTTGCATTGCTAGTTATAGCCTAATGTTAGCTAGCTAACATTGAACCTTGTTGGTTAGCTACCTGCAGATTCATGCAGGGTAGTAACGTTATGATTTGGGATTATGGTTCATTGTTTAGCTAACTAGCTACATGTAAAAAAATTAATTAAAAAAAGACTCCACTATGCAAGTAACTATTTCAATAGAATGTTTATGATGTCACTGCGACAACTGTCGATAGACGTAGCTTGTATATTCGCTCTGGCTATCTACTCCAATTTCGGAGCACTCTCGTCTGAGTGTGCCAGAGCGCAGAATAGCTGACGAATTTACGAACGGCTGGTGTCAGTAAACGTAGGCAAAAAAGCACAATTACATTTTTGCCAAAAGCACAGTTGCAGTTGGCAAACGCTCTGGATAACATAGAACAGCCTAACCATCTCTGCTAGGGCGAGTAAAAAGGTCAGAGTAAGCTGTTCTCTCATTTGTGTCTGGAAGTAGCTAGCATGCTAGCCAACGTTAGCCAGTTAGCTTGGGTGCTTGACTGCTGTTGTTAGGTCAGAATACTCAGATCAACCCTACTCCTTGCCCAGAGCGTCCAGTGTGCGTTCTGAACGCTCCGAGAGTGAAACGCTCTGAATTTACGAACGGACAATGTGACAACGCTATGAGTTTATAAATGCCCAGAGCACACTCTGGCACTTCAGATTAAATTTACGAACACACCCATAGTATAACCCAGCCTTTAGTCTTGAATCTTTGGTTGTTTAGTACATAGCCTCACATGTGAATCCTTAAAGAGATGGGTGTGGCTAAAGCTTAAGGGGGTGTGAAAGATGCTGAATGGGTGTAGACAAAGAAGAGCTCTCCAGTAGGTACCAAAACATTCAAGAGCCATTTTCTAAAGGTTACAAGTTTAACAACTTTCAAATCAGAATGACTTTCCCATTGTTCCTCAACTGTAGTGTATGATATACCAGTCTCTACCTTTAATCCAATGTAAAAAACTATTTCAAATTTTGCTACGTAAAACCGAATCGAGCCGGTCGGTCACAATTGCATTTCATATTAAGTACACATAAGTCACACCATAAAACACTCCACTCTCAAAACAGCAACAGCTTCTAGTTTCCCACAGAGCCATATGTGAAACTTAAGGAAGCTAACAAGAAAACCAATTAGGCAATAACTTCAGGTCATGTTGATTTTGCTAGTATGAGATGAAAATAAACATGCACAGCTTTGGGGGAGGGAATGTAAAAGAGGCTGTGTCTGAAAATGAACATCAAGCTGTGGCTTTTATCAGTATAATTACATTACTTATTCTTTCATTATTCTGTCCTTCCCTCACCAGGGATCAGCAGAGAGAGATAGAGAGAGAGAGACAGAGAGAAAGAGAGAAAGAAAGAAAGAAAGGAAAAGATTGAGAGAGAAAAGGAGAGGGGGGTTAAAAGAGGAAGAATAGAGAGAGATAAAGAGGAAGCAACAGCCAGACAGAGAGAGTGAGAACATGTGTGTGTGTGTGTGTGTGTGTGTGTGTGTGTGTGTGTGTATCTGTGTTTTACCTGTGTGCATTGCCCAGTCCCCTGTAGGCTCTCTCCTGGTCCTGAACATGGTTGAGACTCTGAGCCACAGTCAGAAACATCTCACAGTACTTTATAGCTTCCTCAAAGTCTCCCAGAGAGTCATAACAGTCTGCTAGGTTCCCGTAGGCCCTGCCTCTGTCCAGCACACACTCAGCCCCACTCAGCTGCTCCAGCATGGCCAACTGCTGCTCAAAATACCCAATGGCCTCCTCCAGGACGCCCATGTTCATCTTGGCGATGCCCATGTTGCCCTGGACCTGTGCCTCCACGCGGGCATCTCTGAGGCCCTGTGCCAGGGTGAGCTGGGCCTGGTAGCACTGGAAGGCTGTGGGGTAGTCTGTCAGGGCCATGTGGACGGCTGCCAGGCGGCCCAGAGCACCACACTGCCCCCGCTGGTCGTCTAGAGCGGTGCGGGCAGACAGCTCCTGCTGGTGGAAGGACAGGGCCAGGTCGTACTGACGGAGGAGTCTGGGGGAGGAAATGTCTATTACTTCCCAGTCAATATGAACTAAAAACATATGAGAAGTTAATAAATTACATTTTAGATGCTATCTGGGCTAGAAGCCTACCTGTGGGCAGAGCCTAGCGCTGAGTAGGCGTCAGCCTCCATCTTGTGTCCTTTGACCTCCTGAGCCAGGGTGAGCTGCTGCTGGTAGAACCTCACCGCCCCGGCCACGTCACCCCGACACACACACACATCCCCCAGGTTTCCCAGGGCACGGAACACTGCCTGGACACACACACACACACACACACACACACACACACACACACACACACACACACACACACACACACACACACACACACACACACACACACACACACACACACACACACAGTTTTAATGTAGAATCTCCCACCCCTGTCAAGTCCCCCCAACACACATGCAGACCCACTTCTGACCCATTCCTCCAATCCCAGTTGTGTTAATGACTGTCTGTACCTGAGTGTTGTTCAGAGCCTGAGCCAGGGACAGCAGGTATCTCTGACAGTCCTCAGCCTTGCTATATTCCCCCAGTGCTTTGTAGGCCAGACCCAGGTTACAGTAGGCTTTAGCCTGGGACAATTTATCACCCAGGTCTTTAGCCAGGGCCAGGTCCTGCTCATAATACCTGTCAGTAAAAAAAAGAAGAAAATTACTAAGGGTGTGGCTAATTTTCTTCACAAAGTTGAGACCTTTGTGTAATTTATTTGGAGAGGTATCTTTATGAGTTATTATTATACATACAAGGTGTATGAAGAGTGTGTCCTACCTGACGGCCTCCCTGTACTGTCCCAAACAATAGTGTGTGTAGGCCAGGTTGTGGCAGACCTTGCCTTCTCCCTCCAGGTCCTGTAGCTGAGGTGACAGGGTCAGGTACTGTTGGTAGTATGGAACCGCCGGGGCATACTCCCCTCTACAGCAGTGGAAGTTACCCAGGTTACCTACACACACACAAACACACACACCCTTTACCTTTAGGAATAATTCAAGTATATTTAATATTGTTTTGTATTACTTTGTCCATCTGTCCGTCCGTTACCTAGTGCCCTGGCCGTGCTCTGCGTGTCTCGTAGCTCGCGTGCGATGGTCAGGTGCTGCAGGTAGTGCTGGAGAGCCTGGTCGTGAGCGCCCAGCGCCTGATAGGCTACAGCCAGGTTACCATGGGTAGAGGCCTGGGAGGGACGGTCATTCACCTGGGAGAGGAAAGAAAGGTCAATACCAGGGCCACATTCAGCAGGACACAACGTTGGCCAACGTTCAGATAGAAATGTATGATGCAGAACAAACATACCTCTTTGGTATATAAAATAAGGAATCACGTCAGCTCTAGTCATGGCATTTCTATCTGCAACGTTCTACAATGGTTTCATACTGAACATGCCTCCAGTGATATCTGCTACCTACGATACCGTACAGCCTGGTCGTACGTCCACAAAGCGCTCTGTGTGTGTTTGTTCACGTGTGTGCGTTCACGTGTGTGTTCAAGTGTGCATCCTCACCTCGAGTGATATGTGCAGTTCCTGCCGGTGGTAGCGTACAGCTTGGTCGTACATCCTCAGAGCGTTGTAGGCATTTCCCATGTTCCCATAGGCCCTGCCCTGAGCAGCATAGTCCCCCAGCTCCTGGACCAAACACAGGTGGGCCTTGTGGAGCTTCAACGCTGCATCGTACTCCCCCTTCATCTGGTGGATTATACCTGAAAGAGAGAGAGAGGCACAGAGAGGCGTTTTCAGTCCAGCGAGTGAGAGTGAGTGACGGCCAAACAGAGATTAGACATGAGGATGACCAATTAGGATCGCAGTCGACCGTCTGACACTGGGCCTGTTCAGGGGGACGGAACATTACGGAACATTCAGATAGGGAATTGTCGGGAAAAAGCGAATCGTGTCAGATCCCTGAATACACCGATGTCTGTGAGTGTGTGTGTAGGTATGGGAGGCTATCAGTGCTCGAATATCGGCATCAAACACAAGACAAGAGAAGGGAGGAATGAAAGAGGGAGCAAATGTGGAGGTGTCGAGACAGGGAGGAGAGGTAGGGCGTGTCGAGACAGCAGAAGTAGATGGATCAGTAACACACGGCCCTGATGTCTGTCTGTCTGATCCAGTGTGTGTGTGCGTGTGTGTTTGTAGGCCAGGGGTCAGTCTTAAAATGGAGTGGAGCATGAAATGAGCTAAGGTAGTTTGGCATTCTGAGTGGAGAAACGCTGTTTCCATTTGCTACTTTCTTTCATCCTGAACATAGCCATGATTTAACAAGAGAGGAAGTGCCTATCAGGTTTAGGTTAAAAGGAAGGGTACCTTCACACTTTCAATGTCCTTCTAATGTACATAAACATGTTGGTTAACAGTATATGTCAATAATACATGCATTTTTTTGTTACGTATGCCAAACACTTTTTTTGAAATCATTTCTTGCCAGGAACATTTTAAATGTAAGACTTGAATAATCTATCAATGTAGGTCTAAACAGTGGCAGTGCAGCAATTTTCGTTTAACAACAAAAAATGTTCTGTTCTGTAGCTCAAAAGCCTTGTGAAAAGAAAGAAACGTTCAGGCAAAATAAGGTTCAAAGTTAGCATTAGAAAAATAAACAAACAGTATTTACGTTGGTGTTTGACATTCCTTCTGTTGAGAATCACATTACAAAATGGAAGTACTCTTTTACTCATTCAGAGCAGAGCATGGTTTTACACACAGTGACCTCTGCTGTTACGATCTGCGGTGGTTCCGCCTTTTGATCTATAGAAGTATGGAACCGCCCTCTCTGTAAATGTGTGGTTAAAGGTGTGGAGGTGCTGTAATCGGACGTAAACAGCAGAACTAGCATAGAAGGACAACTTTCCTTTGTCCATGTCTAGCTGAATATAGATCCTCTGCAGCTTCTGCTTGATTGTCTCTGGTACACCATCAAGCACACCTACAGTTAACTGTTTAGCTTTTTTAAGAACCGTTTTTCTTGCTAATGGACTCTTTTGCCACCGCTAATAACCAGTCGTCATTGTCCCCCACCTCCACCTCCCAGCTGTGAATCCCTGAGGTGAATCCCTTTGAACCCAGAATGTCTAAGTACCCACTAAACCTCTCTGGGTTGTCTGGAAGACTCCTATCCTCAGTCTTCATTCTTAGGCTGGTCAGGTTCTCTGAGAGATGGAGAGAGCATGCAGCTGTGTTTGGGTCCAGAACTACAGGTGTGCAGTCCAAAATTGACTGCATCTTCTGCTAGACCTATAAGCCAAGGTTGCCCAGGTGCTTGGCCACGTTGACCAGAGCTCCAGAGACAAGCGGAGGGTCCAGAGGAGAATCTCTGCTTTCTATTTCGCGGTCTTGTAGCTTTGCAGGAATGCGGTGTCATCACCCGACAGCTTCTCCTCTACCTCCCTGATTCTTTTAGACAGAAATGACATCCTTTTAATATTCTCCTCCTCTTCCTCCCTCAGCTTGGCTATTGTCTCTGCCTCTCAAATTCCTCTTTTATCTCTGTTTTCTGGGCCTGCGCCCCGTGGTGAGATGCCATTTTCTCCCAGGAGGGTATGGTCTTGTCAACGACAGCCATTTTATTCTGTAGGGCCGCCAGTGGTGTTCTGAGCTCCTCCCTCTGGGTAGCAGCCTTCTTCACAGAGTAGAAACTGTGGCCTGCATGCTCAGAAATACTCCACACACTCACGCTCCAGGCAGAACAAGCCAAGCTTATGTTAGTGGAGGCCACACACATTGTGTGGGCCTGTGAAATGTGTTTGGCGCATTGGAGCCTGTGGGGGTTCTCCATGCGAGGTCTCCTCTTTGGCCATCTTTCTGGGCAGCTGGCAGTCTGTGCACTGCTTCTCCCTCTGCAGGGTCTCAGGGTTGCCGGGAAACGTCTGTCTGCAGACAGAGCAGACCTTGGTCCCTCCCTGCTTCCAGGTGGCCTCCAGGCAGGTCCTGCAGAAGCTGTGGCTGCAGTAGAGGATGATGGGTCTGTGAAGATCTCACAGCAGATGGGACATGACATGTCATCTTCCAGAGGGGAGGGACATGACATGTCATCCTCCAGAGGGGAGAGACAGGCTTCCATCCTCTCTGGACAACTGGAGAGCGAATGAGAGAGAGGTTTTTAGAATGATATTTTTAAGAAAGTGAGAAAGAGCCAGTGTCAATGAGAGTGTGAGTACGTGTGTTGTGTGTTAGTGTGTTCAAATACAACGTTGGTTAGATATAGAGAGACTGTCTAAGAGGATGCTACAGTAGTCATAATGGCAGTTTAACTTTGCACAACTACCCTAGCTACGGAACTGTAAAGTGATATGTGATGCTCCATATCACAGTTATGGCTTAGCTACTGTAAAGTATAGCAAACAATTATTCAACTAACCTGTTCCTGCCGATAATTTCTTTGTTCTCGATACGGGGGAAAAGTGTATCTTATACATGTCCAGTTGCAGGTGGTTCTATCAAATTTCTAATGTTTCTATTTCAAATGTATTCATTTGTTTAACACATTGTTGGTTACTACATGATTCCATATGTGTTATTTCATAGTTTTGATGTCTTCACTATTATTCTACAATGTAGAAAATAGTACAAATAAAGAAAAACCCTGGAATGAGTAGGCGTGTCCAAAGTTTTGACTGGTACTGTATATGAAATGTGGAAAAAATATCTTATAAAACATTTAAAAAGAAGCAATAAAACAAGAGACGGTGCAAAACAAATGTTATTAACTCATGAAAGAGAAAAGAAACAGAGATACGGTTTTAAAGCCGTTCAAAAATAAAGTTAAGAAAGGGTCCAGATATCTGCCTTTTCTTTGGGCAACATCCTAAAAGAAATGTAAGTTAGTAGCACGCTCATCCCCCCTCGGAACTTCTGTCCCACTGAGCTGGAACTTCTGTCCCACTGAGCTGTGCACACTGCCCAGCTCCGGCTCAGTGGAAGACAGTAGTTCAGAGGGGGGATGGAACCTGTCATTCTTTACAGGAGACCAAGTGTAGCACTTATTTGGTCATGGTCAATTACAATCTTGAAAGAATCATGTAGTCCTAGTTAAATGTGATTGCTGAGAAACTCAGTGTCTTTTTACAGTAAACTTCATAGGTTATCCAGTAACACAGGACATTGTTCACTGTCTCGGTATGGCTCACTGTATATGTCCATGTCTGCTGTGACGGGGAGCTAGAGAAGCAAGGGAGAGTGAGGAGAGTGATGTCAGTGCAGGCAGGCGCAGCAGCAGTGTTGATCTGTGATTGAGATGACTTATCCTCTAAAGTGAAAATAAACAGTTGCAGAACTGTATGGGCCCTGTCAAGATGTATCTTTTACAGTGATGGGGGGAAAAAAATAATATTTTTGACAATATATATCGTATTGTAGCGTTTTGACAATATCACAATATATATTTTTGCGCTAAATGTCTGTACCTGCACCAAAACTCCAGTATTTTTCCTTCATAGCTTGTTCTGCATCTTCTCTTTAAATAGGGAGACAATTTGTTATCAGCACTTTTATTTCCATGACTGATCAAAACTAGTTTGGCTCATGGCTCTCTCTTGTCTCTCTGCAGCAGACATATGGTGAACAATACGTTTGGAACATTGAATCGCAATAAAATCACAGTATCGAATCACAATACATATAGAATCGTGAGAATTGCAAATACATATCTTATCCGCACCAAAGTATGGTGATAATATCGTATTGTGAGGTCCCTGGCAATTCCAAGCCCAGTGGCATCAACTAAAACATTTGTCTTCCTTTGGAAACCAGCCAATTGTCATACTTGAGTAAAAGTAAAGATATCTTAATAGAAAATGACTAAAGTGAAAGTCACCCAGTAAAATAATTATTGAGTAAAAGTCTAAAAGTATTTGGTTTTAAATATACTTAAGTATCAAAAGTAAATGTAATTGCTAAAATATACTTAAGTATCAGAAGTAAAAGTATATTAAGCAACCAGACGGCACAATTGTCTTGTTTAATTTTTGGGGGGTAGACAGGGGCACACTCCAACACTCAAACATCATTTACAAATGAAGCATTTGTGTTTAGTGAGTCCGCCAGATCAGAGGCAGTAGGGATGACCAGGGATGTTCTCTTGATGAGTGCATAAATTGGACAATTTTCCTGTCCTTTTAAGCATTCAAAATGTAAAGAGTACTTTTGGGTGTCAGGTAAATTGTATGGAGTAAAACATATATTATTTTATTTAGGAATGTAGTGGAGTAAAGTAAAAGTTTTCAAAAAAGGTAAGTAGTAAAGTAGAGTACAGACACCCAAAAAACGACTTAAGTAGTACTTTAAAGTATTTTCACTTTAGTACTTTGCATCACTGCATGTACAGACACATAACATCATACTGTGGGCTCTCTTCCTTCAGCGATCATCACATATTCTTATCTACTTTTTTTACCCAGGTTAAAATCAAGAAGATGGCACTAGGCCCTACATTTACAATTGCATAGCTTGAATGAATCATGTAGTCCTGGTCAAATGTGATTGTTGATAGACCAACTCACTGTAAATGTGAGCTTTTAAAGTAAACTTCATAGGTTATCCAGTAACACAGGACATTGTTCACTGTCTCTGTCTGGCTCACTACATAGGCCCATGTCAACTCAAATGATCACTTCCTTGGACCTGGTGCCTATTGAGGCCACATATCTGCCACCCTTCGAAACGTTTTCTCAGGCCCTGCTGAGACTCATGTCCATGATACTGCAGAATCATACTACAGAATGCATTACTTTCACATCTTAGATACTACAAGTGTACAATCCACAGACCGGTTTGACCGGGGGGGCTCCACACCCTCCAGAAGTTGGAAAAGGTGCTCATCTCTGGAGAAATGGATAGTGTGGTCAACAAGTAGACAGAGTTGGAGCCCAGGGCATTGCAGGTGCAGCTAGCAATGCTAGAGTCTAACTACACATGCAGCACTTGCTCGCAGAGGGTCAAAATCATCAAGAACATGGTAGCAAAGCTTTAAAGCAAGTAGAAACCTTGGTGAGACTTTTTCTTGTTGTTCCTGCATCCTCTGCTGAGGCTGAGAGAAGCTTCGGTGCCCTGAGAAGACTGAAAAGATGTCTCAGAACATCAATGACACAGAAGAGAATGAACAGTGTGGCTGTTTGCCATGTTCACTAGGAAAGTCTGGACAAGTTAGACCGGACAGAAATCTGTGTGGTCTGAGAACTTTTTCCACTTTGAAAAGCATGTTCAGTCAGCACAGAAGAAGCATGCTACACCCAAGGGAAGCTCAACTAATCCAACCGGCATTTGACAGGGATCTTACAAGAAGATCTCTGGGAGAATGTAATGATCGATGACTCAGGAAGTTCCACAGAGCATCAAGGAAGCTGCAGCTCTTTTGAAAAGGTAAGATTGAAACAATCTAGCTGGTAGGTTTGTGTCAAAATCTTGCCTTAGTGTGTAGGGCGACGTCCACGGTGCTGATAAAGCGCAGTGAGATTTTGTGCCATTGAACCTGTCACTTCTTGGTCAAAAGCGTTTCTTTTACTTTTATGTTTATTGTGGTATAACATGATATAAGCAGAATTCAATAAAATTACAATGCAATAACCCAAATGATTCCCCTGGGTATAGCTACACATCGAGATGTTTCATTACATAAATAAATAAATTGTACTTTTATTGGTTTTCGTTGCTGTAAATGGAACTGTGCATATTGTTTATAGTCCGGGTGTTTATAGTCCACAATGTAAATAGTCCGGGTGGCCATTTGATTAATTGTTCAGCAGTCTTATAGCTCGGGGGTAGAAGCTGTTAAGGAGTCTTTTGGACCTAGACTTGGCGCTCCGGTACCACTTGCCATGCAGTAGCAGAGAGAACAGTCTATAACTTGGCTGACTGGAGTCTGTGACAATTTTGTGGGCCTTCCTCCTGACACCGCCTAGTATATAGGTCCTGGATGGCAGGAAGCTTGGCCCCAGTGATGTACTGGGCTGTACGCACTACCCTCTGTAGCGCCTTACGGTCGGATACCGAGCAGTTGCCATACCAGGCGGTGATGCAACCGGTCAGGATGCTCTCGATGGTTCAGCTGTAGAACCTTTTGAGGATCTGGGGACCCATGCCAAATCTCTTCAGTCTCCTGGGGGGAAAAGGTGTTGTCGTGCCCTCTTCATGATTGTCTTGGTGTGTTTGGACCATGATAGTTTGTTGGTGAAGTGGACACCAAGGAACTTGAAACTCTCGACCCGCTCCACAGTACAGCCCTGTCGATGTTAATGGGGGCCTGTTCGGCACACTGCCAGGTCTCTGACCTCCACCCTATAGGCTGTCTCATAGTTGTCGGTGATCAGGCCTACCACTATTGTGTCGTCAGCAAACTTAATGATGGTGTTGGAGTCGTGCTTGGCCACGCAGTCATGGATGAACAGGAGTACAGGAAGTGATTAAGCACGCACCCATGAGAGGCCCCAGTGTTAAGGATTCAGCGTCGCAGATGGGTTGTTGCCTACCATTACCACCTGGGGGGGGCGGTCCGTCAGGAAGTCCAGGATCCAGTTGCAGAGGGAGGTGTTTAGTCCCAGGGTCCTTAGCTTAGTGGGCACTATGGTGTTGAACACTGAGCTGTAGTCAATGAACAGCATTCTCACATAGGTGTTCCTTTTGTCCAGGTGGGAAAGGGCCGTGTGGAGTGCGATTGAGATTGCGTCATCTGTGGATCTGTTGGGGCGGTATGCGAATTGGAGTTGGTTTAGGTTTCTGGGATGATGGTGTTGATGTGAGCCATGATCAGCCTTTCAAAGCACTTCAAGGCTACCGGCGTGAGTGCTACGGGGCGGTAGTCATTTAGTTAGGTGACCTTTGCATTCTTGGGCACAAGGACTATGGTGGTCTGCTAGAAACATGTAGGTATTACAGATTCGGTCAGGGAGAGCTTGAAAATGTCAGTGAAGACACTTGCCAGTTGGTCTGTGCATGCTCTGAGTACATGCCCTGGTAATCCGTCTGTCCCTGCGGCCTTGTGAATGTTGACCTGTTTAAAGGTCTTGCTCACATTGGCTATGGAGAGCATGATCACACAGTCATCTGGAACAGCTGGTGCTCTCATGCATGCTTATGGCCTTATACAGCTCATTGAGTGCGGTCTTAATGGCAGCATCGGTTTGTGGTGATAAATAGACAGATACGTATAATATAGATGAGAACTCTCTTGGTAGATAGTGTGGTCTGTGAATGTTGACCTGTAGATAGTGTGGTCTTATACAGCTTATCATGAGGTACTCTACCTCAGGCGAGACTAAACCTCAAGACTTCTTTAATATTAAACATTGCGCACCAGCTGTTATTGACAAATACTGTAGACACACACCTCCGCCCCTTGTCTTAACAGACGTAGCTGCTCTGTCCTGCCGATGCATGGAAAACCCAGCCAGCTCTATATTATCCGTGTCGTCGTTCAGCCACGACTCGGTGAAACATAAGATATTACAGTTTTTAATGCCCATTTCGATCGTAGATCATGGAGTTTGTTTTCCAGTGATTGCACGTTGGCCAATAGAACCGATGGTAGTGGCGATTTACTCACTCGCTTACGAATCATCACAAGGCACCCCGATCTTCTCCCTCTGTATCTCCGCCTTTTCTTCACGTGAATGAAAGGGATTTGGGCCTGGTCTCTGGAAAGCAGTGTATCCTTCACGTCAGACTCATTAAAGGAAAAATCTTTGTCCAGTAATCGCTGTTCTGATGTCCTTAAGCTCTTTTCAGTCATAAGAAACGGCAGCAACTTTATGTACAAAATAAGTTACAAACAAAATAGCACAGTTGGTTAGGAGCCCGTAAAATGGCAGGCATCTCCTCCAGCACCATTTACTGCATTTGTTTACTGTTAATATAACTAGCCTAAATATAGATTGTGTCATGCCTTTATCAATCTGATATTTTGTCTACTAAGTGGTACTGCTGTTTTGTTGTCCATTCACATTCGCAGTTGTGTCGGTATTCTAACCAAATTGGTATTCATTATTTTTGTTTGCATGCATGAATAACTAGGCTACTACTTTCAGCATTTAGTTTGCATTATTTTGGTAAGACCGCTCGGTGTATGGCTGCATTCACATATGGCAATTCACCTATTACAAACAGCTTATTTATCTTGTAGCCTATATTCATGACAGAAATGGCCTAGCTGTAGGGCATTGTCCATTGTGCTGATACAGCGCAGCAGAGGTAGGCTACAGATTTCAAAAACACTCAATGAGTCTCGGCATTTGAACTTTATCTTTATTGATGTATAGCGTGGTTGTATAAGCAGAATTCAATATAATTCCAATACAAGAGCCCAAAAATGTTTGGCCCCTGGCCAATTTCAGTTCACAATGAAGCATGACAGAGAGCTCTGGGTCTGGTTTCCTGATAGCTATGGAAATTAGGCTTACAAGTGTTTTTTAATTATGCTTTTTTTTTTTTACAACGGCTGAAGATCTAACGTGCATTTCCCAAAACACCACGCAGAGAGAACGTTCGCTAAGGAGAAGGGTGTAATTGCGGCCCGCAATTCTGGGCGTTCCTGCATGTTGGCATTCCTGCAACTGCAGGAGCCCCTCTTTATACTTCTATTGGTACATTTTAAAGATAGGACAGACAGGGGTGCTCCAGTACAGAAGGTGGCGTTAATGCACTATAACGTTGGATGCCAGACACCGATAAACCTCACAGAAGAAGGGGTGGGGGCGACAATGGTAGCTAGCTAACCGTACACCAGTAGACAGTGTCCTTCGCTTTCGACTGTCGGCCATGGTTTTCTGCAGTTCTGTTCACGATGGCGAGGGCAGGTGTTTGGCAGGCGGGACCGAGGTGGGAATTGTGCTAGCTTAGCCAGCTAATCCTAGGAGGACTAAGGAAGGCGGGGGCGAGTAGAAAGTGTCACCCTAGCCTCCGCCCTTCGTCCCCGCCTGTCGGGCACGGTTTTCTCCTGTACACAGCATGTGGGAGGCGGGGGTAGCATCATGTGTTAGCTATCTAACTAGCAAGCTAGCACACTGTCGCTATTAGCAAGCTAGCTAGTTAGCTAGCTCTCCCCCTAGCAACCGGTAGACTGTGTCCTTAGTCCCCACCTGTCGGGCACGATTTCCCCGCAGTTCGGTTAACGACGGTGAGGGCAGGTGTTTGGCAGGCGGACACTGTCTACCGGTATTGTTCCCGCTAACTAGCAAGGAGGGGCCAGTGGTGTGAAATCCTTTAAAGTACTACTTAAGTTGTTTTTTTTTGGACTCTACTATTTACATTTTTGACAACTTTTACTTCACTACATTCCTAAAGAAAATAATGTACTTTTTACTCTATTTCCCTGAGACCCAAAAGTACTTGTTACATTTCAAATGCTTAGCAGAACAGTAAAATTGTCAAATTCACACACTTATCAAGAGAACATCCCTTGTCATCCATACTGCCTCTTATCTGGCGGACTCACTAAACACAAATTCTTTGTTTGTAAATTATGTCTGAATATTGGAGTGTGCCCCTGGCTATCCATAAAAAAAAATTATAATAAATTGGTGCTGTCTGGTTTGCTTCATATAAGGAATGTGAAATGATTTATACTTTTACTTTTACTTTTGATACTTAGTATATTTCAAACCAAATACTTTTAGACTTTTACTCATGTAGTATTTTACTGGGTGACTTTCACTTTTACTTGAGTCATTGTCTATATAGGCATCTTTACTTATACTCAAGTATGACAATTGGGTACTTTTTCCACCACTGGCGGGGGTGAAAAAAACAAATAATCTGCTCTCGGGTCACCTTTCTCCATTCAAATCTTACCTTAACGTTAGACTTTTTCCACAATACTGATGATGTATCAGCTTCTATAGAGATATTATCGACTATGGTTGCAAATATTGAGGCGGCTTATTCTAATACTTACCCTATAATAATGCACTAAATCAAGATTTGGCACATTATTGCGCACTTTAGGCTACACATCATTAAATATATTGAGGAAAAAATTGGACAGTAGCTAAATAGCCAAATAAAACTCAATTGAATGAACATAAATTGGATTTCAATATCATTGAAATATATAGGCCTTTGGCCTATACTGTAGGTTCCGCAAACTCAATTCTGGACCTTGAAGCCAGTTCCACTGCATTTTTCATTGTTCCCGTCTAATCAGGGACTGATTTAGACCTGGGACACCAGGTTGTGTGCAATTAATGATCTTACCTCGTAGGGTAAGAGTTGAGTACCCCTGCTGTAGGTATTCATCTCAGTTTTAATATGAAGCATCTTTTTATTCTTTGATTGTTTGCAATAATTGCAAAGACATTGGCAACTTTGTATTTGAAGTTGACTACAAATAAACACTATTTAGCGGAGGTGAACTTCTATGTTTAGCGGAGATCTTCTGTGTTGAAAGTGAGATGCGGAAGGGCAAAAAATGCATCGTAGCTTTCAATGAGTGGTCTGAGGCAGGCGTTAAAGGGAAATTCTGTCACTTTTCAACCCATATTCAACATCTCCAGCACCAAAGTAGTGTCTACATACACTGAGTGTTCAAGACATTAGGAACACCTGCTCTTTCCATGACATAGACTGACCAGGTGAATCCAGGAGAAAGCTATGATCCCTTATTAATGTCACCTGTTAAATCCACTTCAATCAGTGTAGATGAAGGGGAGGAGACAGGTTAAGGAAGGATTTTTAATCATTGAGACGAGGATTGTGTGTGTGCCATTCAGAGGGTGAATGGGCAAGACAAAATATTTAAGTGCTTTTGAACAGGGTATGGTAGTAGGTGCCAGGCGCACCAGTTTGTGTCAAGATCTGCAATGCTGCCAGGTTTTTCATGCTCAACAGTTTCCCATGTGTATTAGGAACGGTCCACCACCCAAAGGACATCCAGCCAACTTGACACAACTGTGGGAAGCATTGGAGTCAACATGGGCCAGCATCCTTGTGGAACACTTTTGACACCTTGTAGAGTCCATGCCCCGACGAATTGAAGCTGGTCTGAGGGCAAAAGGGGGTGCAACTCAATATTATGAAGGTATTCCTAATGTTTTGTACACTCAGTATATGTGAAAACAGCGCTTTTCTATGATCTGTGCTTTAAAAGGTAAAGTAAAAAAATAAATGCTTCTCTGACATCACAGGGTAGGATCAAAGTAAAAAAACTGTGATTTTCAAAACCTGCAACGAGTTTCTAGCCCAGGGGAGGGTATTTTCTTGCTCCCCACATCCCCGGGAATCTCATAGTGTTTGAAAATCACTTTTTAAGATGTTGTAACTTTTGATGGTAGAACTTTTAAACTTTATATTGTTTTCTACAAAACTTTTTCACATAATGTATGTATTGTGCGGGAGATAATAAAATTGAGGTTGAAAAGTGGTGGAGTTGCCCTTTAAGCCTAGTTCACATTATCCCTAAGCACTCCATTACGTTGCGCCGGATGTCATGCATGTCAACGGGGACGTCAACAACGGAGTGGAATCGCATCGCCCCCTTGTGGTTGAAGGCTCCGGTGCAAGATGGATGCTGCATACTTTGACATTTTCCAAACTTTGCGTCGTCTTTAATCCAGCCAAAGTCTGTCAAAGAACAGGAAGTTACCAAACCACAGCAGAAGATTTTTGGTGATGGCTTCATGGGATAACTAGCAACAATTACCAATTCCTATGTGATTATTTTAATAGTAATATTAAATAATATACATTGGCTGTTAAGACAATTACTGTATATGACTTTAACAAGAAAGGAGAACTAAGGAACTTCTCATATAATTAAGTAAAATGCCTTTATGGCATGTTCAATGGAACAAAGATTTTAAAACTCTTGACACGTTTAGGCCGAATGGCCTTCGTCGGGGAGTACAATGATACAATGTCTTTTTGAACAAAGCTGTAATGTGACAAAGCATGGTCACAGAACAGCCAATAGTTATAATTAATTGGACAACACCTAGTAAACAACACTATACATTCAAAAGTGAGAGGTATGCTATCCAAATGCACTTCAGGGTTGATTGGAAAATGCAAAAGACATCGTATCTTTGTACTCACTGACATGCAGCCGAAACGCATCAGTTTTTAAATCTTTGTTTCATTGAACATATACACAACAAATAAAGGCACTTTCATTAATTATGTGAAGATTGCCTTGGTTTTTCTTGCTTTTTGATGACAAATGTACCCCTTTTACAAAAGAGCATCTTCTGTCTACCAAAACCTACTATTGTGTACCTTAGCAGTGCTTCCCTTCTTTTTCCCAAAATATATTATACGACTATTGCCTCCCATTTAAGTTTATTGTGATGGTAATGACATTAGTTTTTTATGATAATTATTAGGTGGTGGTTGCTAGCTACAGTGGTGTCTTCAACCTAGTCTAGCTGCTAGCTATCTGCTCTGCAGTGCAAGCTAGCTTGACTTGCTATAAATTTAGAGAAACAACTTGTAGAAAAGTTACTAAACAAAACATATTTTATTATCATCTGAAACAATACATGTATCCTGTTTTGAATGAAAAGGTCATATTTTGCAATTTCCCAAAATAAATGCGATTTCTGACGAGACCTCCATCTGGTGTTACAAACACTACACTTATCCGCTCAGTAGCGGGGCAAGACTCAGTGAAGATGACATACGGCGTAATGAAACACGTCACAATGTGTCCGGAGCATTAGACTACAACCGTTTTCAAGTGGAACATTTCATAAGTATGTTTTTGGGAAACAGCTCTGAGATTTAACAATGCTCCTACCAAGGTTCTAATGGTGAATTTAGCCTTAAGATGCTTTTTGGAAACCGGGCCCTGGGCTGTTTCCATTCAATTGAACGTTAGCTACTTTCTGCCAGCCTAAACACAGCCCTGATGTAACAGAAGTGAATAGTAGGTTATTTATATAAAGGTACTGTAGCACTTTCAAGGTCCTACTAAATGTACACAAACATGTTGGTTACTGGTAGTGCGCCGTGGTGTGCCGCTGCTAAATGCATATAGGGGAAACTTCGGAAGTACAGCATGGTTTTATCCTGATAGCTTTTTTGAGAGCTGTTTTTCCTGCTAATGGACTCTTTGACCACAGTCGTCATTGTCCTCCACCTCCTAGCTGTGAATCCCTGTGGTGAATCCCTCTGAGCCCAGGACGTCAGGGTAACTGACAAACCTCTGGGTTGTCTGGAAGACTCTTACCAACAGCCTTCATTCTTAGGCTGGTCAGATCCTCTGAGAGATGGAGAGAGCATGCAGCTGTGTTTGGGTCCAGAACTACAGGTAGGGCGGCAGGTAGCGTAGCAGTTAGAGCGTTGGGCCAGTAACTGAAAAGTCGCTGGTTCGAATACCTGAGTCGGCGAGGTGAAATGTGTACTTCACAATGTGCTTCATCTTGTGCCAGACCCTGATGCCAAGGTTCAACCAGAGCTCCAGAGAAAAGTAGAGGATCAGGAATAGGGATTAACATGGGTCCCGGGAACACTTCACATTTCCTCAAAAAAGACCCGGGAAATTACCACACTCCCCCAATGTCACACTAATGCAATTCCACAGAACACACAACATGCGCAGCAGCAGCAGCTCACCAACAAATAAAATAGCACATTTTCCAATCAGGTTCTCGCATTGAAACCTTTAGCCTAGGGTATTTACTTCACACAAAGTCGCTATAAATCCAAACCACATGCGTAATTGACACTGCCGGACTGCACAGGCAACCCGAATGCAGTTAATAAACCCTACAGGAAACCCTTCCAGTATAGCCTATAAAATAATGTTTGCTTCTGAGCTGTCATTGCACTCTTCAGACAGTCACAAATTTGCTAAGCCTATGCACAATTCACTACATAGGCATCTCTGTCACAGACATGAAGTCTGTTAACAATTCAGTGAGGCATGAGGGAAAATTCTATCTTCTCCAGACCTGAGCCTAGCCTCCCACTATGACTTGGGAAAGCATGCAGTTTATTAGGCTACGGATTAAATAAGTTATGATGAATTTCACAGGGTGGTGAAAGTGCACGGTGATGAGCTTGATGCTCCTTTCCAATACATATTGAGGGTCTAATTCTGAGAACAAATAAAAAAGAATCCATACAAATTAGCTGTTTCCATCAGGCCTGTTGTGACATGTTTTTATCTGACATGTACTTTACTCACATAAAAAGGTTGGATGAAACCTGGTTAGTGGCACTGGCAGTCTATACATTTCGGGAACTGAACTTTGTGCGACGATGCGAGTATGTGCATGCGCGTGTGTATGATGATGATGTGTGCGTGTGAAAAAGAGAGGCGACTTATTCAGTAAGCTAAGTGTGAAATGGGATCCTTGGACGGGCAACTTTGATGGGGGTGGGGGCCACAAAAGAATCTGAACTCATCATGAGGGGCCGCAGTGGCTTGCGTGTCTGCGTGCCCACATCCATACCCATGCATGTAATCAGAGCCAGCCCTAGCCTTTTGGGGGCCCTAAGTGACAAAACCTTTTAGCCCCTCTTGACAGCAGAGATACATTTTTTAATTTTAGAGTTAATTTCCTGCAATTCTACACATTTTGCCATTGGGTGTAGAGAACATGTTGCAGTTAAAGAAAGTTTGCTGCAAATCTACACATTTTACCATGGGGCGGAGGGATTTTGCAATATAATAACTAATTTCATGCAAATCTACAAATGTTGCCATAGGGTGAAGAGAAATGTTTGCAGTTTTTAATATGATATCTGAGTGAGAGTGACTAACAAAATCAATGGTGGCCCGCAGTTGGTAATTCGACCATGATTACTACAAGTTTAGAAAGCTGTCCGCTAGACTAACTTATCAATGTAAAATGTTTTAGCTGACATGGGTTAATTGAGTGACTGTCAGTGACTGACATAACAGAGAAACTGCTGATGCACAGCAACATTTCAAAAATGCAGATTGTGTATTCTACTATTCTAACTCTCAACAGTATGTTGAAATGACGTCTGTGCCCAGTGGGATAATTCATTTCTATCTAAGTCTAAGTAATTCAGCCACTAGCTGAAAGAGTAAATATTGTTTATATGCAGAGTACTATTAATCTGTTATGTCATTTAAATGCCCACACTAGTAAAAATTCGAGCTGAAAGACAATTGCCACAGCATAACCATGATGTTGCACGAAGATGTAAGTCAATATGTCATTGTTTTAGTCAAAGTAGGCTTTGATATATTTGGGCTTGAAGTGCCAAATCCGAATGTGTGTTTTATGTGTCTTTTCCTATGAGATGATGTGCAAATTATTTTCAGCCTACATTTCTTATCAGAGCTGGGTTTTATTTTAATGGTACCACCCACCAGAATGGCATTATTTATTCATCAGAAACACCTGCAAAGTTTGTGAGTCATGACTGAGCTGAGCAATATATATATATATATATTTTAAATGCCTTCCTCACCATCTTAAATAAACATGCCCCATTCAAGAAATGTAGAACCAGGAACAGATATAGCCCTTGGTTCTCTCCAGACCTGACTGCCCGTAACCAACACAAAAACATCCTATGGCATGCTGCATTAGCATCGAACAGCCCCCGTGATATGCGACTTTTCAGGGAAGCTAGAAACCAATATACACAGGCAGTTAGAAAAGCCAAGGCTAGCTTTTTCAAGCAGAAATTTGCTTCCTGCAACACAAACTCAAAAAAGTTCTGGGACACTAAAGTCCATGGAGAATAAGAACATCTCCTCCCAGCTGCCCACTGCACCGAAGATAGGAAACACTGTCACCACCGATAAATCTACTATAATTGAGAATTTCAATAAGCATTTTTCTACGGCTGGCCATGCTTTCCACCTGGCTACCCCTACCCCGGTCAACAGCACTGCACCCCCCACAGCTACTCGCCCAAGCCTTCCCCATTTCTCCTTCTCCCAAATCCAGTCAGCTGATGTTCTGAAAGAGCTGCAAAATCTGGACCCCTACAAATCAGCCGGGCTAGATAATCTGGACCCTTTCTAAAATGATCTGCTGAAATTGTTGCCACCCCTATTACCAGCCTGTTCAACCTCTCTTTCGTGTCGTCTGAGATTCCCAAAGATTGGAAAGCAGCTGCGGTCATCCCCCTCTTCAAAGGGGGGGGGGACACTCTTGAGCCAAACTGCTAGAGACCTATATCTATCCTACCCTGCCTTTCTAAGGTCTTCGAAAGCCAAGTCAACAAACAGATTACCGACCATTTCGAATCCCACCATACCTTCTCCGCTATGCAATCTGGTTTCAGAGCTGGTCATGGGTGCACCTCAGCCACGCTCAAGGTCCTAAACGATATCTTAACCGCCATCGATAAACAATACTGTGCAGCCTTATTCATTGACCTGGCCAAGGCTTTCGACTCTGTCAATCACCACATCCTCATCGGCAGACTCGACAGCCTTGGTTTCTCAAATGATTGCCTCGCCTGGTTCACCAACTACTTCTCTGATAGAGTTCAGTGTGTCAAATCGGAGGGTCTGTTGTCCGGGCCTCTGGCAGTCTCTATGGGGGTGCCACAGGGTTCAATTCTTGGACCGACTCTCTTCTCTGTATACATCAATGATGTCGCTCTTGCTGCTGGTGAGTCTCTGATCCACCTCTACGCAGATGACACCATTCTATATACTTCTGGCCCTTCTTTGGACACTGTGTTAACAAACCTCCAGGCGAGCTTCAATGCCATACAACTCTCCTTCCGTGGCGTCCAATTGCTCTTAAATACAAGTAAAACTAAATGTATGCTCTTCAACCGATCGCTGCCTGCACCTGCCCGCCTGTCCAACATCACTACTCTGGACGGCTCTGACTTAGAATATGTGGACAACTACAAATACCTAGGTGTCTGGTTAGACTGTAAACTCTCCTTCCAGACTCACATCAAACATCTCCAATCCAAAGTTAAATCTAGAATTGGCTTCCTATTCCGCAACAAAGCATCTTTCACTCATGCTGCCAAACATACCCTTGTAAAACTGACCATCCTACCAATCCTCGACTTCGGTGATGTCATTTACAAAATAGCCTCCAATACCCTACTCAATAAATTGGATGCAGTCTATCACAGTGCCATCCATTTTGTCACCAAAGCCCCATATACTACCCACCACTGCGACCTGTACGCTCTCGTTGGCTGGCCCTCGCTTCATACTCGTCGCCAAACCCACTGGCTCCAGGTCATCTACAAGACCCTGCTAGGTAAAGTCCCCCCATATCTCAGCTCGCTGGTCACCATAGCAGCACCCACCTATAGCACGCGCTCCAGCAGGTATATCTCTCTGGTCACCCCCAAAATCAATTCTTCCTTTGGCCGCCTCTCCTTCCAGTTCTCTGCTGCCAATGACTGGAACGAACTACAAAAATCTCTGCAACTGGAAACACTTATCTCCCTCACTAGCTTTAAGCACCAGCTGTCAGAGCAGCTCACAGATTACTGCACCTGTACATAGCCCATCTATAATTTAGCCCAAACAACTACCTCTTTCCCTACTGTATTTATTTATTTTGCTCCTTTGCACCCCATTATTTCTATCTCTACTTTGCACATTCTTCCACTGCAAATCAACCATTCCAGTGTTTTACTTGCTATATTGTATTTACCACCATGGCCTTTTTTTGCCTTCACCTCCCTTATCTCACCTCACTTGCTCACATTGTATATAGACTTATTTTTCTACTGTATTATTGACTGTATGTTTGTTTTACTCCATGTGTAACTCTGTGTTGTTGTATGTGTCGAACTGCTTTGCTTTATCTTGGCCAGGTCGCAATTGTAAATGAGAACTTGTTCTCAACTTGCCTACCTGGTTAAATAAAGGTGAAATAAAAATTTAAAATTAAAAAAATATATATAACAGATAATACACTATATATACAAAAGTATGTGAACACGCCTTCAACTTAGTGGATTCGGCTATTTCAGCCACACCCGTTACTTAAAATCGAGCACACTGCCATACAATCTCCATAGACAAACATTGGCAGTAAAATGGCCCATACTGAAGAGCTCAGTGACTTTCAACGTGGCACCATCATAAGATGGTCAGTTCGTCAAATTTCTGCACTGCTAGAGCTGTCCTGGTCAACTGCAAGTGCTGTTAACATGAAGTGGAAATGTCTAGGAGCAATAACGGCTCAGCCGCAAAGTGGTGGTGTGCATAAAAAATGGTCTGTCCTCGGTTGTAACACTCACTACCGAGTTCCAAACTGCTTCTGGAAGTAATGTCAGCAAAATAACTGTTCGTTGGGAGCTTCATGAAATGGGTTTCCATGGTCCGAGCAGCCGCACACAAGCCTAAGATCAACATGCGTAATGCCAAGTGTCAGCTGGACTGGTGTAAAGCTCGCCGCCATTGGACTCTGGAGCAGTGGAAACGCTCTCTGGCGTGATGAATCACGCTTCACCATCTGGCAGTCCGATGGACAAATCTGGGTTTGGCAGATGCCAGGAGAGCGCTACCTGTCTAATGCATAGTGCTAAGTTTGGTGGAGGAGGAATAATGGTCTGGGTTGTTTTTTCATGGTTCGGGCTAGGTCAAGAGAGTTCCAGTAAAAGGTAACTCCAACTCCATATTAATGACCATGATTTTGGAATGAGATGTTCGACGAGCAGGCGTCCACATATTTTTGGTCATGTAGTGTATTTGGCTACCTCAAAGATGGTTGATGAATGAAGATAGTTCACTCAGGCCGTTTACCATTGCAAAAATGTGTGAGTTCCGGTCTCCTTAACGCGGTGGGTCTCCCAAAGACACCAATGCAATATCAGCTGGGTCTGGTTTACTTAGTTCATTGACTTTCATTGAACCAGAAAAAAACTGTGGTGTGTCTCGCTTCCTCTTCCGTCTCTCACTATAGCCTACACTTGGCTGTCTGAGCCATGGAGCAAATTAAAATAGGGGGTGCAAATCTAATGTTTTTTCACCTCCACTTTTTTTTACCAGCAAATTTATCATAATCCATTGGATAATTTGTCCAATTTCACTTATTTTTTAGCTAGTCTGAATTAAAAAATATATGACCATTTTATAAATAGTAAAATTGTGTGATATGATTGCATTTTAGAACCCCCTCTCCACTCAAGATGAATGGTTTTGAGAGTCTGATAAACGTCAATCCTCAACATGTCAACAACTCGTAGGCATGGTTTACCTGTGACTCATCTCTCGACAATAATTATTTTCACCTAACTTACAATTTCTTAACTGAAATGGTGCTCACATAACATGCATTAGCTAGCTAAGGATAGCATGCTAGCTAGTTACATTGACAGCTGTCAGTTGGTGCCTTATTTGTTGTTATTTCTCTGCTACATGTGGAAATCACCACAACATTCCCACACCCAAATCCTGAATATGCATAAAGGCGTCAGCATGCTTCAGTTCGGCTGGTGTCTAGGTGACCCGAACGAGTGTGCTTGCACTCCCTTAAAGGTGCACTATGCAGAAATCGCTCCACCATTTCCTGGTTGCCAAAATTCTAATAGTTTGTCTAATTTCAGTTTGTGGCAAAACAAGCATGTATAGTGTACCATCTAAGCCGCTGTGAAATATATTTTCCATAACCAATAATATTGGTAGTAAAAGACGCAAAAACTAAACTTAAGAATGGGAAGCATAGAAATAGCGCATATAGGACAGATTTACCGCTTCTTAGACTTGTTTTCAAGGAGAATGACAGATCTATTTCTATGTGAATTTGGTCTGGTCGCCCAAAAAGTTACATATTGCAGCTTTAAAAGACAGCTTGAAAAACGAGAAAAAGTGGCAATTGTACTCCATTTTGAGATGCTGTAGCCAGTATACACTTCCTCAAAATAGTCCGAATTAATCTAAGATAACTCAAGAAATCTGTCATTAATTTTGACGTTTTTGCCGAGGAGATCTTAATCGCGCAATTTTACATCTAACAGTATTTCTTCATGAAAACGAGTAGTCTTTTGTTGAATGACAACAGACTGAAGAATCCCTACTGTTGACCAATCACCGATGAATGGGCGTAGACTTCGGCTACCGACTTTGGCTTTCCTCGAAATGTTTCTGTGTGCCTGAACAGCCCAAAAAGAACTTACTGAAGTCCAAAATGAACAAACATCACAAAATGTCGTCATATACACAAATTCTTCCAAACTGTTTCGGCTGGAAAGCATGCGGACGGACACCTTTAGTACCCTGCGTCAGCAGAGATTTGGATATATACAGTACCAGTCAAAAGTTTGGACACACCTACATGTACTCATTCAAGGTTTTTCTTAATTCTTTTTACTATTTTCTACATTGTAGAATTATAGTGAAGACATCAAAATTATGAAATAACACATATGGAATCATGTAGTAGCCCAAAAAGTGTTAAACAAATCAAAATATATTCTTCAAAGTAGCCACCCTTTGCCTTGATGACAGCTTTGCACATTCTTGGCATTCTCTCAACCAGCTTCATGAGGAATGCTTTCCCAATTGTCATGAAGGAGTTCCCACATGCTGAGCACTTGTTGGCTGCTTTTCCTTCACTCTGTGGTCCAAGGTCATCTGATGGAACACTCCATCACTCTTCGTGGTCAAATAGCCCTTACACAGCCTGGAGGTGTGTTTTGGGTCATTATCCTCTTGAAAAACAAATGAGTCCCACTAAGCGCAAACTAGATGGGATGGCGTATCGCTGCAGAATGCTGTGGTAGCTATGCTGGTTAAGTGTGCCTTGAATTCAAAATAAATCACAGACAGTGTCACCAGCAAAGCACCCCCACACCATCACACCACCTCCTCCATGCTTCACGGTGGGAAACACACATGCGGAAATCATCCGTTCACCTACTCTGCGTCTCACAAAGACACGGCAGTTGGTACCAAAAATCTCAAATTTGGACTTATCAGACCAAAGGACAGATTTCCACCGGTCTAGTGTCCATTGCTGATGTTTCTTGGCAAAAGCAAGTCTCTTCTTCTTATTGGTGTCATTTAGTAGTGGTTTCTTTGCAGAAATTCGACCATGAAGGCCTGATTCACGCAGTCTCCTCTGAACAGTTGATGTTGAGATGTGTCTGTTACTAGAAAATTGTAAAAATAAAGGAAAATCCTGGAATGAGAAGGTGTGTCCTAACTTTTGACTGCTATTGTATGTCTCCACCCTAACAATGGTCGTTGTCCACAGAGTAGAACGGAGGGCTCCCACCTATTCCTCTCTTTGGATTGGTGGATACATCTAATTATTTTAATACGTTTAAAAATATTCGATGAGGGGAGTTTTTGTCAACCGCCTGTATTCAATGGAGAGAGATGCTATGCTACTAGCCATATGTCATATATATGCATAGCCATCTCGAGACAACTTCAATATAAAGTGTTTTTTTCTCAAAGTTGCCGGGATGTCACGTGTCCTACTTATATCAGTACAAATTTGACACTCTCTCATTGACCTCCATTCAAAAACTCCTCGCTTGGTGAGCGAAATAAATAAAACACCACCACCCGCTGGAGAAGACACATTTTTGACTCAATTGTCTCTCGCTTCGCCTCTTCCTCTCTGGCGTCAGTCTTCGAGGTGTTTACCACAGACCTTATTTTTAGCATAAATAAAAATCCATGAATTTTCCCATAGGCTTTGTTCAACGAACTATGGCGGAGTTAGTGCCTACAACAATACAGCATTACTATTTCTCTCTAAAGGTGAGGCAACTTCCTCTGAGGTGGGCGTTTAACCGAGGTTACCACTCTAAACATGTTGACAGGTTATTAGCATTTTTGCTAGCTAGTTAGCATGCTAGCTCTGTTCTTTCAAGTGGTTTTTCAGTTAGCCACTTAGCTAACCTTTCTGACTGATATGTTTGTATCTTAGCCAACCTGTTAATGTTATCAATGCCAGTAAATGTATTACGTTTAACTAGTTAAGCCATTTCTGTTACATTGCTATGTTTAATTTCTATACGGCTGTAAAGTGATTCAGTCACTAGCCTCAAACCTGCTGTAAAGTAGTTTAGCTCATCTACCGTCTGTATTGTAATTCTGTATTTACCTCCTATTTACCTTATTTGGATCATACCTCCATGTTCTTCCATTGCAATTCTGTAACATGTTATATGCAGCTATCCTGTATATTGACCCTTTTCTATATGCCCTGTGTTTCCACTGTTTCACACTTCTCCACATTATTAAACCTCCCAATTGCAACACATGCCTGTTCCTGGGAGGAAGTAGTGTGGTTAAGAGTTTAGCTTGCTGTTTAGTTGAACAAGCGCTCAATCGTTAAAGCGAGAACAGAACAGCAAGAGAGACAGAAACAGTGAGAGAGAGACTAAGAAAAATAGATCTCTCCATGGTGCTCAAGTAAGTAAGCAGTCCTACACTCAGAACACACACACACACACACACACACACACACACACACACACACACACACACACACACACACACACACACACACACACACACACACACACACACACACACACACACACACACACACACAGGTAGGTAAGTTAATGTCCACTCAGCAGTGGGGTCAGATTCAGTAAGTCTCAAATATCATCATGGTCGCGGAACCCTAAACCTCATTAATAAAACATGAGTGTTGATTGGCCAGAGAAGCACTAGTGCAGTCATGTGATAGGACACAGCTCTGGTGTCCTGCTGTCACACCTGGGCTGAAAGCAGGTGAGGTGTTTGTGGGATCTAGAGGGGAATTGGACAAACCCCTCTAACAAAACAATGCTGTATCTAGATAATAAACACAGAACATCTGTTTATACTGCCCAGGACTGTCTGTAAAAAGGTCTATACTGTTGTCCTTCATTCTATTGCCCTGGCCTCTCTGTCTCTCCTTAATGCTGCTGGTCGATGTGGCATTTACTGGTCAGGCTATTGGGGGACAGCTCTTGTATCTGTGATGGTATCCAATTCACAACCTTCTGATCCCAAGGGAGAAACACAAAACAGATAACTGTCTAATAGAGAGAGCCAGAGAGTGTAGGACGCCGTCATCATGTCTTACCCAGGTTGGATGAAGCTCGTCCCTGTGCAGCTCTGTCCTGCAGCTCCTCCGCTATGTCCAGCTGCTGCTGGTGGTACTGGCCTGCCCTCTCCAAGTCCTGGAGAACATATGGAGAGTTATGCTGTGTGTGTGTGTGTGTGTGTGTGTATGTGTATCAGTGCTTGACTTGTGATGAAAAAGGTGCAGTAGTCTTTTTTCAAGCCGCTCCCATTAGACTATGTTCGCAAAACATTTCCAAATGACATTATGCCATAGCGACCTCTGATTAGTCACTGTTAAGGGTTCGTACACATTTTTGACAGATGGATTTTTAACCAAATTTCCATGACCAATAATTGGTGGCGTCTCTATGTATCCTCCATAAAAATGCATGAATGTGGTATTGACGCTAGAAGGCTGCTGTAAATGTTAGTCAACAGAGAGATGTGCTGAAGGGTAGGCCTAATTCTGATCATGGCTGACATGTAGATTTTTAAGTGATTGATAATATATTTTAAAAGGAAAACACAATACACCAGATTCACAGAATAGCAGCAAATAAACGTCAACAAAGCGGAATCAGGATATGAATGCCCACTTTCATTTGCTACTCAATGGAGAGCCCGCCTTCATTACACTTTGATCAACGTTTTTTTTAATTTTTAGAATCTATGTCTGAATCCGGGCCGGTCATAATCCACTTTGTTTAAAACCTTATCTCAATAGGGGCGCTATTTTCACTTTGTAAAAAATCGTTCCCAAATTAAACTGCCTCGTACTCAATTCTTGCTCGTACAATATGCATATTATTATTACTATTGGATAGAAAACACTCTCTAGTTTCTAAAACCGTTTGAATTATATCTGTGAGTAAAACAGAACTCATTTTGCAGCAAACTTCCTGTCAGGAACTGAAAGATCTGAAATCGGGGGCTCTGTTCCAGGGCCATCCTATTAATTTGCATGAAATCTATGGGTCTACATGCACTGCATACGCCTTCCACTAGATGTCAATAGGCAGTGAGTGGTGGAATGGGGTGTATAGCTCTATCTGAGGCCGAACAAGACCTGTTGGAATGACGCGACCACTCTTTCCTTTATTCAGCATGGCGCGAAAGGGACCCCTGGATTGCGTTCTGAAAAGCTTTCGTTATAGACGTTAGATATCTCCGGCTCTGATTTTATTTGATATATGTGTTAAAAACATCATAAACTAGTTATTTTAAACCGACTTATATCAGTTTATATCAGTTTATTGCGATTTTCTGGATTTTCTTTTTTTTGCGTTATGGTGAGTTGGACACTGCTGCGCCACATGGCTAGCGTTGGCTGCTAATTCTACAAATGAAGAGGGCATTCTACAACCAAACAATGATTATTCTGGACAAAGGACCCCTTGTACAAGATTCTGATGGAAGATCATCAAAAGTAGGAACCATTTATGATGTTATTTCGTATTTCTGTCGAAAATGTGTCGTCGTATTTTGGGCGCTGATTTTGGGCGCTGTCTCGCTATAACGTAAGCTGTATGTCGTACTAAAGTTATTTTTAAAAATCTAACACAGCGGTTGCATTAAGAACTAGTGTATCTTTCATTTGCTGTCCAACCTGTATTTTTTAGTAAAGTTTATGATTAGTTATTAATATCTTTTGCTGGTTTTTGCCTTGAATCAATGCTGTTGTGTGGTTGGATATTGTAGTAAGCTAATATAATGCTATATTGTGTTTTCGCTGTAAAACACTTAAAAAATCTGAAATATTGGCTGGATTCACAAGATGTTTGTCTTTCATTTGCTGTACACCATGTATTTTTCATAAATGTTTTATGATGAGTATTTAGGTATTTCACGTTGCTCTCTGTAGTTATTCTAGCTGCTTTGGTGAGATTTGTGATGGTGGCTGCAATGTAAAACTATGATTTATACCTGAAATATGCACATTTTTCGAACAAAACATATGCTATACAATAAATCTGTTATAAGACTGTCATCTGATGAAGTTGTTTCTTGGTTAGTGACTATTTATATCTTTATTTGGTCGAATTTGTGATAGCTACCTATGCGGTAAAAAAATTGTGAAAATATGCGGTTGGGTCTTTTGCTATCGTGGTTAGCTAATAGAAATACATATTGTGTTTTCGCTGTAAAACATTTTAAAAATCGGAAATGATGGCTTGATTCACAAGATGTGTATCTTTCATCTGGTGTCTTGGACTTGTGATTTCATGATATTTAGATGCTAGTATTTACTTGTGGCGCTATGCTAGGCTATACTAGTCAGCTTTTTTACTGATGAGGGTGCTCCCGGATCCGGGATGAGTACCAAGTAGAAGTTAATATAGGAGCCGCTACGCAGTTCCCCAAAAACTGGAGGTGCTTTTACGGCGCACTGGTCAAGCACTGGTGTGTATATCTTTGTGTATACAGTTGGTGTGTGTGTGGTCTACTACCTGCATGCAGCGAGCAGCATGTCCCAGGCCGGCGTAAGCCCTCATCTGTATAGTCCTGTCCTCCAGCTCTTGAGCCAGCTGCAGCACCAGGGTGTGGTAGGACACTGCCTTGTCAAAGTCTCTCTGGCTGTGGTGGGCACTGCCCAGGTTACTGTACGCCCGCGCCTCCTCAGGACCATTACCCAGGGTCTGCAGATCACATCAAAGAATATACAGTTGAAGTCGGAAGTTTAAATAGAGAGTCATTAAAACTAGTTTTTCAACCACTCCACAAATTTCTTGTGAACAAACTATAGTTTTGGCAAGTCGGTTAGGACATCTACTTTGTGCATGACACAAGTAATTTTTCCAACAATTGTTTACAGACAGATTATTACAGTTATAATTCACTGTGTCACATATTCCAGTGGGTCAGAAGTTTACATACACTAAGTTGACTGTGCCGTTAAACAGCTTGGAAAATTCCAGAAAATGATGTCATGGCTTTAGAAGCTTCTGATAGGCTAATTGACATAATTTGAGTCAATTGGAGGTGTACCTGTAGATGTATTTCAAGGCCTACCTTCATACTCAGTGCCTCTTTGCTTGACATCATGGGAAAATCTATAGAAATCAGCCAAGACCTCAGAAAAAAAATTGTAGACCTCCACAAGTCTGGTTCATCCTTGGGAGCAATTTCCAAACGCCTGAAGGTACCACGTTCATCTGTACAAACAATAGTACGCAAGTAGAAACACCATGGGACCACGTAGACGTCATACCGCTCAGGAAGGAGATGTGTTCTGTCTCCTAGAGATGAACATACTTTGGTGCGAAAAGTGCAAATCAATCCCAGAACAACAGCAAAGGACCTTGTGAAGATGCTGGAGGAAATAGGTACAAAAGTATCTATATCCACAGTAAAACGAGTCCTATATCGACATAACCTGAAAGGCCGCTCAGCAAGGAAGAAGCCACTGCTCCAAAACCGGCCCAAAAAAAGCCAGACTACGGTTTGCAACTGCACATGGGGACAAAGATTGTACTTTTTGGAGAAATGTCCTCTGGTCTGAAGAAACAAAAATAGAACTGTTTGGCCATAATGACCATTATGTTTGGAGGAAAAAGGGGGCGGCTTCCGTGAAGCACAGGGTGGCAGCATCATGTTGTGGGGGTGCTTTGCTGCAGGAGGGACTGGTGCACTTCACAAAATAGATGGCATCATGAGGAAGGAAAATTAGGTGGATATATTGAAGCAACATCTCAAGACATCAGTCAGGAAGTTAAAGCTTGGTCGCAAATGGGTCTTCCAAATGGACAATGACCCCAAGCATGCTTCCAAAGTTGTGGCAAAATGGCTTAAAGACAACAAAGTCAAGGTATTGGAGTGGCCATCACAAAGCCCTGACCTCAATCCCATAGAACATTTGAGGGCAGAACTGAAAAAGCGTGTGCGAGCAAGGAGGCCTACAAACCTGACTCATTTACACCAGCTCTGTCAGGAGAAATGGGCCAAAATTCACCCAACCTATTGTGGGAAGCTTGTGGAAGGCTACCTGAAACATTTTTCCCAAGTTAAACAATTTAAAGGCAACGCTACCAAATACTAATTGAGTGTATGTAAACTTCTGACTCACTGGGAATGTGATATAAGAAATAAAAGCTTAAATAAATAATTCTCTCTACTATTATTCTGACATTTCACATTCTTAAAATAAAGTGGTGATCCTAACTGACCTAAGACGGAATTTTTACTAGGATTAAATGTCAGGAATTGTGAAAAACTGAGTTTAAATGTATTTGGCTAAGGTGTATGTAAACTTCCTACTTCAACTGTAAATGTTGATTTTATTCCATGCCTTTAACACAATACACGGAGAAAAGATTAGATGGATGAAAATATAAAGAAGTGAGTGAAATGAAAAACCGATCGAGAGAAAAATCATTGGAATTTCAGTTCACTTCCTGAATTGTAAAATAATTGACCTCAACCATGGTGCATGCAAACATGTGTTTGTATGTATGCGTGTGTGGTTCTTCATTAGTTAAATACCTTAGCTATATCCAGGTGTTGCTGGTGACACTGCATAGCGTTGGTGAAGTCTCCCAGTGCGGTGTAGACAGCGCCCATGTTGCCCAGCTGGCGAGCCTCTGACAGCGGGCACTGGGTCTGCCGTGCCAACAGCACACACTGTTTATGGCTGGCCAGGGCATTAGGATAGTCCGCTATCGCTGTGTACACATGGCCAAGGCTGCTCAGCGCAGCGGACGCAGCCTAGATACAAACACACACACACTCATTAGATTTGTCCTCAGCCCTGGCATTCAAACCGGCAACCCTCTGGTGACTGCCCCGCCTCTCTAACCTTGAGGCTACCATCCCACCACATTAACACTGCCACAGGAGGCATCTTAGAAAGACACACACGCACACACACGCGCACACACACACACACACACACACACACACACACGATCTAAAGAAAACTAAACACAGTAGGAAAGATGAGGTGTATAATGACGTGTGTGTTTGAAGAACCTCAGGCTGTGGACCTGCGGTGTCGACTGGAGAGGAGACTCAATAACCATGTCACAGTCACACCTCAATGTCCTCCGCAATAAACACACACACACACACACTGCTTTCATTAGAATGGACTTGTTCAAGCACCAATTCGTCTTGGTGACAGGTGTCTTATCGATTTGACATCTAGGATGCCTTTTAATGACTCTGAGCTCGGACACAGCTGTCCTCTACACACGCTAAAACACACACACACACACATTGTATAGCATATTCAGAATGCGCATAAACGAGGTTAACATACTGAAAGGCATGTTTCGTACAATACTAAACAAACAAGAAACATTGAATAACATATACAACGACATGTGAGCACACAGCATAACCATACAGCTGTACTGACATTCACACAGCCAGGTCTGCAAGGTGTACATTCAAGTTCACCATAATACAGAGACTTGCTTCTCATTCCTCCTCAATGTATTTCAGTCATGAACAGTGAGTGGGGCAGCTCCAGAGCAGACTTTGTTACATTGTCACATTGCTCTGACTGAGAGCAACTCCGCATGGCTCCTGAATAGAAGAAGGGGAAAGAGAAGGAGAAGTACACGATGGAGCGCTCTCACACACACACACACACACACACACACACACACACACACACACACACACACACACACACACACACACACACACACACACACACACACACACACACACACACACACACACACACACACACACACACACACACACACACACCTCTCTGTCCTTGAGTTTCATGGCGAGGACCAGCTGATGTCTGTGATTGGTCAAAGCCTCCCTGTAGTTGACCTTGGAGAAGTAGGCAGAGCCTAGGTTCCCGTGAGCTCGGCACTCGCCTGATTGGTCACCTGGGAAGACATGATAATAAGGTGGGTGTGGACATAAGGCTTCTTAGACGGTGTTAAATGTTCCAATTCATTTGGGTCTGAAGCCTGCAGATTTCTGCTAATACATGATGTAGTGGAGGTGGTTCAGTGAACTACACTCACATGATGAGTAACCTTGCTTGAGACCTGATGACCATTGTTAGCTCACATAGCAAATGCCTTGTCTTCCACACAGTGGGTTATCACAGTCTTAAGTCACACGCACAGCGACATCTGTCTCTCCACCCATACCTAGGTGTGTGTATGCGTGCAATTGTGTGAGTGAAAACAATTGTGAGTGTGTGTATGTGCGTTTCAAGTGGTATTGTCACATGCACAGGATACAGCAGGTGTAAAACAGTACAGTGAAATGCTTGCGAGCTCTGTGTGGGTGGGTGTGTGTGTACCTAGCGTCTTGGCCACCTCCAGGTCTTGCTGCATGTATCCTGTGCTCTTCTCTGCGTTGCCTAGCGACCAGTAGGCTGAGCTAAGAGCAGAGAACACTGAACCTCGGAGCTTCAGAAAGAACAGAGAAGAAAGAAGAAACTCAATGATCATCACGCACACATAGAAACACACACACACACACACAAACACACACACACAAGCTGCCTTGCCTTCAGAGAGCATGTGCCAATCTTTAGCCCCGCCTCCAGGACCACCACTGAGGCGCCGTGGTAACCAGCGGTCAGCAGCTCCTGACCAATCACACACACCACCACGAACGGACTCTTGTCCAGCTTCATCCTCTGCAGCTGATGGTAGGTGGGTTCTAGAGAGTCTACGGGGGACACACACACACACACACACACAGCTATAGAAATACATTTATTAATGTATACATTTGTTTTTGCAATGTTTATTCTATTACCAACACCTTAATGCATACTTTTAATTGATATTATGTAAGCTAAACATAAAAATAAAGTATATTTTTAAAAAGTTCTAATGTTACTGTCCCCACTACAACAACAAAATAGTTAAATACATGTCATTTTGTCCTTGAAACATTTAATTGAAATATAATTTCCTATGGAGGAATGCTTCTTCTGGGGAGTGCCAATATGGCCAACCGCCGGCTTCAAAGCCTCTCACTGGCCAATACATAGCATCAACAATTTATTTCATTGACTGTACCACAGAACGATCAACTATTGAGAGAACAAGGAATTTACAGAGGATAGACACTGTGGAGGATCGAATGATGAGCTTCAGGGTATACACTTTCTTTCATCTATTTCTCTCTCTCTCTATTCATCTGTCAATCCATTCTCTTCCTTCTTCTCTTGTTCTCCTGCCTTTCTTCTTTTACTTATTCCTCTTGAACTGTGTACCTCACAAATCCTATTTTCTTTCGACCAACTTAAGTGGCCTTTTCTATTCAAAACTTTGTAAGCATTCAACTTTCCAGCTGAAATATTACATTTCATAAAAATATGATGTAAATATCCTAAAACAAAAATATACACAAATAATACAGTATCTGATGAAATTGCTTTAGAAAAGGGCAGGAGACAGGGATGTCCTCTCTCCCCACTCCTGTTTGCACTGGCAATGAACCGCTTGCAGAAACAATTTTAAGGACCCAAACGTAACAGGTATCAGTATTGGTAAACATGAATGTAAACTAAACTTATTTGCTGACAATCTCCTGATATACCTGACTAAAACTTCAAATTCAATGCTCCCCTTGTTAAAAATGTTTTCGTAATACTTAAAAATTTCAGGATTTAACATTGTGGAAAAAAATGGAAATAATGGCAATAGGGAAAATAAGAACTATAGCAATCCTTTAAGTGGACCACAACAAATATTAAATACTTAAGATGCTTAAGTGGCAACAAACAACAAATATCTAAAGATAACTTTATCCCATTACTCAACAACATGAAAGCAGATCTAATTAAATGGAACAATCTCCTCATAAATCTTACAGGTAGAATAAACCTTTTTAGAATGGCATGGCTCCCAAAGTTTTTAAATGTATTTTTGGTAATACCAATTACCCCACCGAAGACGTTATTTAAAAAAGTATACTCGGCCAAAACAGACTTCATATGGGCAAATAAAACTTGTAGAATAAATAGGAAAGTTTTACATGTCCCTAAAGCTGAGGGTGGTTTAAACCTACCAGATTTGGAATTGTTTCAACTCGCAACCCACGGCTTTTACTTGTGAAATATTGTTAAATGCACTAAAGAGGAACAATGGGTATATATTGAAGATGCGCATGCTCATCCCCAGAGTATTTTCACGTGTCTGTTTTTAAAGGATGGAGCTAAGAACATTAACAACTTCCTAGTTAAAATGTAAATAAATGTAATCGGAAATGTAATCTACGTAATCCACAAAAGTAATGAAGGCCATACACAATAACTAGTAATGCTGCATACTCCAAGAAAGGTTAAAATCTCACCTTTCTGGTAAAAACTTGTTATAAATTGCTGTGGTGTAGTCACTTTTGAGGAAACAAGCTCAAGTACACAGTACAAATATGATAAAATATGAAAATAAGAAACATTTTCTTGTTCACTAAAACTGTATAACTAAGGCTTGAAATTACTTGTTTTTTTTTAAATATAGTATAATAAATGTATAAAATGACTAACTATAAGATTTCACCTTCCTTAACTGTAAAATACATATTTGTATATTTAGTGTTAGAGAAAATGTGCATATTTTCTAAAGGTCTTTCTTGATCAAAACGTCTGCCCCATAGCTGTGAACATCTCAGAGCTATAGCTTGGCTTCCTGAACTCGTTAGGAAATCACCTTTCATCTCATATTAATCTTGGACGTCTATGACAAACAGTGTTTTTTGTTGAACATTTATTAATTATTTTACATTATTGGCTATAAATCGATCTCTGTGATGTAGTGACTGTGCTGTAGGGTTCAGCCAGGAGTTGATGGACAGTCAGAAGAGCGAAGTAGATGGTACGAGGAACATCCCAGCTTCAAGTGGTGTCAGATTTCACATCCTGCTTCACACAGGCAGAAGAGACATACCCAGTGCTTAATTTGTAAATCAGGGGGTCCTGGAACACATAGTGAGCGTGAGAGGGGGGGTTATCTGGGGGGCTCATGAGAAAAAAAAGTGACAAACACAATGTAGCAGCACAGCAGACGGAGTAAACAGCCAAGTATCCTACTATCTATGGTGGTGTAACGGACAGCGCTCTCCAAGGTGCTGATTACGTCACTGCAGAACACCCATCATAAGTAGGCTATAGCCTATAGCATGCCCACTTACTCGAGTATAGCTGTGGGGCTTACAAGTCCGAATTTCTTATAAGCCTAATTTTCAAGACATCAATGTACAGCGACATTTTTAGACGTCACAACAGAACACCTGCCATATGCATATGCACACATACTCAGCTGTGGGCAGTGCTTAATTTGAGATGGATCCTGGCCCCTCTCAGATTTGACTTAGTTCGCTCTGGCACCTATTTGTGCGGTTCCAGTACCTCTCGCAGCATGATTTCTTAGTTGTTTCACTGTTTGCACTGTAAACATTCTAATAAAACCAATCAGAGTTAAATCAAGTTTCTTCCTCGTTATTTCTCCCGTCCCCCCAGAAAAAACATTACATAAAATTGTGGGGATCCTTCTGTGTAATCATCCTATCCTGCCACACTGTTTCCAGACCTGCTCTGTCATTTGTACATAGAGGTTATGGGGAAGGCCGGTGGGGTAAGTAACTGATCTTGGCACAGGTCTTGTCTTGGTAGTGGTGGTCAGCTAGTGAAGAGGTCCCTTATACTCCTGTGTCCGTGAGAATCAGGGCTACCACTCAATGCAAGCCAATTTAATCTATGGTGTCCACATATCGATTTATAAATATCGGTCGGGACCGGTACTAGAACCACACAGGTCCTCAAAACAGTGGACTTCACATCTAAGAGGTTTTAAGGACACTATAACAACATGGAAGAAAATTAAATGGATTCTACAAGAACCAATATCACTCCCTAAAAACACACCCCTATGGAACAATCCTTGGATAGCTTTTCAGAATTCACCGATAAATTGGCTTTCATGGAAAACTAAAGGCATAGAACCCTTAAATGACACGGTAATAGGAAATACAATTATTTCCATGACAGAATTAAAAAGCAATTTTGGCCCGACCAATGTAGACATTTTCAAATATATGCAACTTAAAAGTTTTATATCATGAAATTTCGACCCGATAAGCTTTTGGACATCAGAGCAATGCTGAGGGAATCCTATTTGAGTCAGAAACAGATACTCATATGATAGGTAAGATATACAAAACCTTGCAGAGATCTCTTAGAAAAAAATATGAACTATTGGAACCAAGCCTTAAAAATAACTGTTATAGGGCCTCCCGGGTGGCGCAGTGGTCTAGGGCACTGCATCGCAGCGCTAGCTGCGCCACCAGAGACTCTGGGGTTCGCGCCCAAGCTCTGTCGCAGCCGGCCGCGACCGGGAGGTCCGTGGGGCGACGCACAATTGGCCTAGCGTCGTCCGGGTTAGGGAGGGTTTGGCCGGTAGGGATATCCTTGTCTCATCGCGCACCAGCGACTCCTGTGGCGGGCGGGGCGCAGGGAGCCAGGTGCACAGTGTTTCCTCTGACACATTGGTGCGGCTGGCTTCCGGGTTGGAGGCGCGCTGTGTTAAGAAGCAGTGCGGCTTGGTTGGGTTGTGTTTCGGAGGACGCATGGCTTTCGACCTTCGTCTCTCCCGAGCCCGTACGAGAGTTGTAGCGATGAGACAAGATAGTAATTACTAACAATTGGATACCACGAAAATTGGGGAGAAAAGGGGGTAAAATTAAAAATAAATAATAATAACTGTTATGCAGTAGGCACAAGACAGAGAGCGTGTTGGAACATAACAATGGCGTACTGTATATAGAGGGAGTAATCAGGGAAGTGATATGGTCCAGGTGTACCTGATGATGAGGCGCAGGTGTGCGTAATGAAGGGTTGTCAGGACCGGTGGTTAGTAAACCGGCCACGTCGGAGGGGAGGAGTGGGAGTAGACGTGACAACAGTTAACGAAAATCACCCGGATTACTCTCCCTTTATTCAGCCCTCAGTAGCCTCAGTCTTCAGGCAGTATTGGTTTTGTTGACGTTCAGTACACTACTCCTGTTTTGTTTATCTTCATGTTTGTTATTATCAAACTCACCTTCTGCACCTGCTTCCTGACTCCGTGCGTATACGTTATAGTACGCTCAATCCAGTATTAACTAAGGTATATCATTTATTATATAAGAGGCAAAATGCATAAATTCTACAGCACAATGGCAGAGTCATTTCTTAAGTGTAAAACTAATAAGACTCAATAATGCATGACTTCTGGGAGTGCTGTAAAGTCCAAGCGTTATGGGCAGAGTTAGAAAGCTGTCTATCAGAAGTTTTACTTATATTGAAGAAGTTATTACTTAAATACTGGAAGTAAAATGATACCCCAACATTAAGAGAATGGAAGAATCAAATGCGTTATTGTTTAAATATTGAAAGAAATCTGGCTACAGACAGAAACAACGTAACACAATTTGAAGTCATACGAGGTAGAGTCTTACAAGCATTAGAAACAACATTGGATGTGGATATGGTGGGAACATGTGGGTCTGAGCAAGTGTGATGTCATTAATGTTCGTGGAAACGCATGATTTTGTCGATGTATTTTGTTTATTATTATTGATTTATTTTCTCTTCTTGTATCCTACTTTCTCTTCCTTCCTCATACACTTATCTCTCTTTCTCTTTTCTTTCTGCCATCTCTCCTTTTGTCTTTTCTCTTGGGGGCTTTGACACCTCCACGTGTTAGCCCGGGGGGTACTGGGTATATAAAGAAATGATGGATTGTGGGTAAAAGAAGGGATGATGACCACTAAAGGAATGATAATTCAGTCTGATGGAAGCTCCTCCATCTTACTCAGTTTCTTAAACACCCATGCTGTGTGTGTCTGTGTTTCTCTCACTAATATAAGTGAAGCCGTCTGACTCAGTATGATGTCTCAAGAAGCAGCTTTAATTACACTATATCTTAGCTGAAAGCACATATTATGACCCTGAGTAAAACACACACACAAACCCACATACACACTCACGCCTAAACACAAACATGCAAAGACACACATCGCACCTCGTAGTGGGGACTTCATGGCAGCCTCAACCATGCCCACCAGTAGTTGGAGACTCTTGGGGTCCTGCGCCAGACCAGAGGCAAACGCTGCCAGGGCGTCGGCATGGCGACCAAGGTACTGCAGGGCCACACCCTGACGGAAGTATGCCTGATGGAGGGAGAAAGGGAGAAGGAGAGGGGAAGAGGGAAAATAAGTTAGGGGGAAAGAGGGAGGAGAAGTTAGAGGGAAAGAGAAGGGAAGAGGGAGAAGAAGTTAGGGGGAAAGAGAGGGAAATATTAGATATACTGGACATTCAACAGCTAGTCATCCTGTCATTTTGAGCTCTCATTTGGTAAAATAGATTGTACATGTATTAAACATTTTTTGTATGCATAAAAAGAAAGGAATTAAATAACTAATAAAATAATGTGTATTTTTAACAAGATTTTATAGTTATAATAATACTGTTGAGAGAAAGGAGATCACCGGAAACAATTAGCACTGCAGGACTACTGCTACTGACTGTGTGTGTGTGTGTGTGTGGGTGTGTGTGTGTGTGTGTGTGTGTGTGTGTGTGTGTGTGTGTGTGTGTGTGTGTGTGTGTGTGTGTGTGTGTGTGTGTGTGTGTGTGTGTGTGTGTGTGTGTGTGTGTGTGTGTGTGTGTGTGAATGCATCAGTCTATACTTCGAAGCTCCCCACCAATACTATAACGTACCAAATTCACAAAATCAGACAGACTCTTTCTGACAGCAGGTAGAGTCTGGATCCCTCCCCCTTCCCCCTCCGATCTGTCAGTAAGTCTATTAGCATGTCTGGCAGCTCCCTCAGAACCCCATGAACCCCTACTTCCCTATGTGAAATAGCTATATCCCCTCTACCCCACAAGCCCACCTGCTGGAGGGACAGTTCAGGTAGAAGCAGACTGTTGCCGGGGTCCATCAGACTCATACCAGACCCGGAGCAAGGAGATGTGTGTGTGTGTGTGTGTGTGTGTGTGTGTGTGTGTGTGTGTGTGTGTGTGTGTGTGTGTGTGTGTGTGTGTGTGTGTGTGTGTGTGTGTGCACAGAGGATGCGCGCTGGATGAACAAGATGCTTCAATTACCGCTCCCATTAATCAAGAACAGATGGCAACGCAATAGAGACAGAGAGAGAGAGAGGGAGAGAAGGACGTGAGCGAGAAGGGGAGAAGCCGGTAGAGAAGATGTGAGAGAGAGGTGTGAGAGAAAGGGGAAGAAAGAGAGAGAGGCAAGGGGAGAGAGAGGTAGGAGAGAGGGAAAGCATGAGAGAAAATGAACACGAGAACGAGAGGAGATAAGAAAGAGCATGCAGCGGAGACAGACGACAGGTTAATGTGTGTGAGACAGGGACTGTGCGTCAGCTGAGAGACACAACACTGGTACATGGTGCATAGCTTAATATCTACCACAACTCACCGTCTTACTGCTTCACCACACCAATACATCTCCCCATTACCTTAGTGCAGTAAAACGACACAGTGTATTGAAACCAATTGCAGCTGAGACCAACACAGAGTTACTCACAGTCTGAGAATGAATGACTGTGTATACTGCGTAAGCATTAGAGAGAAATAACAACAACAAGCATTGGAATACACGGAGTGATTCATACGATTAAATGTGAATAAATCATAGGAGAAGGCCAATGAGTGGACTAACACAGTACAGATGGAGTCAAATATATTGGCACCCTTGCACAATTCACTATTTCTGTGTTCACAAATGTATTTGTTTGATTTACAACTGCACATCTAAAACATCTAAACTGAAATTCAGATTTTTTACTTCAAAGTAAAAAATATCCTCTTGTTTGAGATCAAATGTTTCATATGAGGCGACAGTACAAAATGTCACCTTTTATTTTAGGATAGTTTCATACATATCTGTTTTTACGTTTAGAAGTGAAAGCACTTCATATACAGTGCATTCGGTAAGTATTGAGACCGCTTGATTTTTTCCACATTTTGTTACGGTACAGCCTTATTCTAAAATGTATTAAATAAAAAAATCTGCACACAATACCCCATAATGACTAAGCGAAAACAGGTTTAGATTATATATATATTTTTTAAAGTATTCAGACCCTTTGCTATGAGACTATTGAGCTCAGGTGCATCCTGTTTCCATTGATCATCCTTGAGATGTTTCTACAACGATTGGAGTAATCCTGTAATAAATTCAATTGATTGGACAAGATTTGGAAAGGCACACACCTGTCTATATAAGGTCCCACAGTTGGTTGACAGTGCATGTCAGAGCAAAAACCAAGCCATGAGGTTGAAGGAATTGTCCGTAGAGCTCCGAGACAGGATTGTGTCAAGGCACAGTTCTGAGGAAGGGTACAAAAACATTTCTGCAGCATTGAAGGCCCCCAAGAACACAGTGGCCTCCATCATTCTTAAATGGAAGAAGTTTGGAAACACCAAGACTCTTCCTAGAGCTGGCCACATAGCTCAACTGAGCAATCGGGGGAGATGGGCCTTGGTCAGGGAGGTAACGAAGAACTCAATGGTCACGCTGACAGAGCTCTAGAGTTCCTCTGTGGAGAGGAAGGACGATCATCTCTGCAGCACTCCACCAATCAGCCCTTTATGGTAGAATGACCAGACGGAAGCCACTCCTCAGTAAAAGGCACATGACAGCCCGCTTAGAGTTTGCCAAAAGGCACATAAAGGACTCTCAGACCATGAGAAACAAGATTCTCTGGTCTGAAGAAACCAAGATTGAACTCTTTGGCCTGAATGCCAAGCGTTAAGTCTGGAGGAAACCTGGCACCATCCCTACGGTGAAGCATGGTGGTGGCAGCATTATGCTGTGGAAATGTTTTTCAGCGGCAGGGACTGGGAGACTAGTCAGGATTGAGAGAAAGGTGAACGGAGCAAAGTCCCGAGAGATCCTTGATGAAAACCTGCTCCAGAGCGCTCAAGACCTCAGAATGGGGCGAAGGTTCACCTTCAACAGGACAACAACCCTAAGCACACAGCCAATACAACGCAGGTGTGGCTTCGGGAAAAGTCTCTGAATGTCTTTGAGTGGCCCAGCCAGAGCCCGGACTTGAACCCGATTAAACATCTCTGGAGCTTGAGAGGATCTGCAGAGAAGAATGGGAGAAACTCTCCAAATACAGTCGTGGCCAAAAGTTTTGAGAATGACACAAATATACATTTTCACAGTCTGCTGCCTCAGGTTGTATGATGTCAAAATGCATATACTCCAGAATGTTATGAAAAGTGATCAGATGAAATGCAATTAATTGCAAAGTCCCTCATTGCCATGCAAATTAACTGAATCTCAAAAAAACATTTCCAATGCATTTCAGCCCTGCCACAAAAGGACCAGCTGACATCATGTCAGTGATTCTCTCGTTAACACAGGTGTGATTGTTGACGAGGACAAGGCTGGAGATCACTCTGTCATGCTGATTGAGTTCGAATAACAGACTGGAAGCTTCAAAAGGAGGGTGGTGCTTGGAATCATTGTTCTTCCTCTGTCAACCATGGTTGCCTGCAAGGAAACACGTGCCGTCATCATTGCTTTGCACAAAAAGGGCTTCACAGGCAAGGATATTGCTGCCAGTAAGATTGCACCTAAATCAACCATTTATCGGATCATCAAGAACTTCAAGGAGAGTGGTTCAATTGTTGTGAAGAAGGCTTCAGGGTGCACAAGAAAGTCCAGCAAGCGCCAGGACCGTCTCCTAAAGTTGATCCAGCTGCGGGATCGGGGCACCACCAGTACAGAGCTTGCTCAGGAATGGCAGCAGGCAGGTGTGAGTGCATCTGCACGCACAGTGAGGCAAAGACTTTTGGAGGATGGCCTGGTGTCAAGAAGGGGAGCAAAGAAGCCACTTCTCTCCAGGAAAAACATCAGGGACAGACTGATATTCTGTAAAAGGTACAGGGATTGGACTGCTGAGGACTGGGATAAAGTCATTTTCTCTGATGAATCCCCTTTCCGATTGTTTGGGGCATCCGGAAAAAAGCTTGTCCGGAGAAGACAAGGTGAGCTCTACCATCAGTCCTGTGTCATGCCAACAGTAAAGCATCCTGAGACCATTCATGTGTGGGGTTGCTTGTCAGTCAAGGGAGTGGGCTCACTCACAATTTTAGCTAAGAACACAGCCATGAATAAAGAATGGTACCAACACATCCTCCGAGAGCAACTTCTCCCAACCATCCAGGAACAGTTAGGTGACGAACAATGCCTTTTCCAGCATGATGGAGCACCTTGCCATAAGGCAAAAGTCGGGGAACAAAACATAGATATTTTGATAACATAGATATCCATGGTCAGGAAACTCCACAGACCTTAGTCCCATTGAGAACTTGTGGTCAATCCTCAAGAGGCGGGTGGACAAACAAAACCCCACAAATTCTGACAAACTCCAAGCATTGATTATGTAAGAATGGGCTGCCATCAGTCAGGATGTGGCCCAGAAGTTAATTGACAGCATGCCAGGGCCGATTGCTGAGGACTTGAAAAAGAAGGGTCAACACTGCAAATATTGACTCTTTGCATCAACTTCATGTAATTGTCAATAAAAGCCTTTGACACTTATGAAATGCTTGTAATTATACTTCAGTATTCCATAGTAACATTTGACAAAAATATCTAAAGACACTGAAGCAGCAAACTTTGTGGAAAATAATATTTGTGTCATTCTCAAAACTTTTGGCCACGACTGTACAGCTGTGCCAAGCTTGCAGCATCATACCCAAGAAGACCCGAGGCTGTAATCAATGCCAAAGGTGATTTGATAAAGTACTGAGTAAAGAGTCTGAATACTTATGTAAATGTGTTTTTTGCTAAAATTTTGAAAAACCTGTTTTTGCTTTGTCATTATGGGGTATTGTGTGTACTGTGGTATCCCAGGAGCTCTACAATCCCGCTACGCACGGCGGCAGCAAAAGGTATCGCATGGGAGCTCTTCCATTTATTTAGCTGGGTGGGTATTCCACGGGAAATCCTGACGGACCAGGGCACCACGTTCATGTTTCGTGTGATGAAGGATGTCTGCAATCTGTTACGAATCAAACATGTGAGGACCAGTGTGTACCATCCACAAACCGACGGGCTGGTGGAACGCTTCAATAAGACCCTGAAACAGATGCTGAAGAAGGTCATCGAGAGAGACGGGAGGAACTGGGACCAGCTGCTACCCCAACTGATGTTTTCAGTGCGCGAGGTACACCAAGCATCCATGGGATTCTCCCCCTTTGAGCTCCTGTATGGCCATCGGCCCCGCGGGCTGCTGGACCTAGCCAAGGAGGTCTGGGAAGAGCAGCCAATCCCCCTTCGCAGCGTAGTAGAACATGTGGAGGAGATGAGGGAGAGGATGACGGCGATTTGGCCAGTGGTGAGAGAGCACATGGCCCAGACGCAACGTGCCCAGGAGCGTGTCTACAACTGGGGGGCCCAACCACAAGAGTTCCAACCCGGTGAGAAGGTCTTGTTGCTGATCCCTACCATGGAGAGTAAATTCCTGGCTACGTGGCATGGGCCCTACGACATTGTTGAGCGGGTAGGCGACGTCAACTATAAGGTCCGCCAACCGGGGCGGAGAAAACCCCTCCAGCTTTACCATGTGAATTTACTGAAGAAATGGCACGCACGCGAGGCGCTGTGCGTAACGTGGACCCGGCCACAGCAGGGCCCGCCCTTGGTCGAAGTGGCAATGGGGGAAGATCTCAGCCCGACCCAGCGACAGGAGCTCAGAGAGTTGGTCCAGCTGAATACGGCCGTGTTCTCCGAGGTGCCGGGGCGCACGGACCTCGTGGAACATCAGATCCACACCCTTCCGGGAGAAAAAGTGCGTAAACGGCCATACCGGATACAAGAAGCCCGGAGGGTGGCGGTCCAGCGGGAAGTGACAAAAAATTGAAATGGGGGTACTGGAGGAGTCACACAGTGAGTGGTCTAGCCCCATAGTGCTGGTTCCGAAACCGGACGGAACTGTTCGCTTCTGTAATGACTTCTGGGGCCTGAACGAGGTCAATAAGTTTGATGCCTACCCCATGCCCCGGGTGGACGAACTGATCGACCATTTGGGGATGGCGAGATACGTCAGCACCTTGGACCTGACGAAGGGGTACTGGCAGGTGCCACTGACAGCGGCCTCCCGGGAGAAGACTGCCTTCTCCACCCCAGGGGGGCTATACCACTACCGGGTTCTGCCTTTCAGGCTCCACGGGGCACCAGCGACATTTCAGCGACTCATGGACCGAGTCCTGTGGCTGCACAGTGAGTACGCAGTGGCTTATCTGGATGACATAATTGTGCACAGTGACAATTGGGAGTCACACCTGTAAGTTACAGTCCGTGGTTGATGCGCTAAGGGATGCAGGTCTGACCGCGAACCGCCACAAGTGCAAGCTGGGCTACGCCGAAGTGGAGTACCTGGGATATCAGATCGGGAGGGAAAATGTGAAACCCCAAGAAAAAAAAATCGCTGCCATTAGGGGATGGCCGGTCCCCCGAACCAAAAGGCAGGTAAAGTCATTCCCGGGGTTAGCAGGCTACTACAGTAGATTTGTACCTAACTTTGCTGCAATAGCTTCTCTTCTCACAGATTTAACAAAGGCACGACTACCCCGGTGCGATGGACGGAGGACACAGAGGCGGCGTTCCAGGCCCTGAAGGATGCGCTATGTTCACACCCGATACTCGTCACCCTGGACTTCTCAAAAAACCTCCTGGTTCAGACAGACGCGTCTGACACCGTGGTAGCGGCCGTTTTGTCTCATGAGCAGGAAGGTGAGGAGCACCCCATCATGTATGTCAGCAGGAAGCTCCTCCCGAGGGAGAAGAAATACTCAATTGTCGAGAAGGAGTGCCTCGCCGTGAAGTGGGCCGTCGACACCCTCAAGTATTACCTCCTCGGGAGGAAGTTCACCCTGATTACTGACCATACCCCCCTCGTGTGGATGGCACGAGGTAAGGACACGAATGACCGTGTCACCCGCTGGTTCCTGTCCTTACAGCGATTCTCTGTCATCCACAGGTCGGGGGCCCAGCACGACAATGCGGACGCCCTATCCAGGAGGGATGCAAACCTAGCCCTGAGCATGCCTCCCTCCCAGTCAGGGCTAAGGGGGGGGGTGTATCCCAGGTCTACCCCGGGGGATGGTAATAGAGTGGAGGTGCGTGAGGCGACGTTGGTTCCATCTGCTGGGAATACGGGAGCTGGGCACCCCGACACGGACAGCTAAGTGGAGGTAATTAGAGGAAAGTGCCAACCAGCCGTGGAGGCTAAATAAAAGGAGCACGATGGCACACCTCGGGAGAGAAGGGAGAGAGACGGACACCAGTTAAGAGAGAGAAGGAAGACCGAGCAAAACCTAAGTTATTTCTTTGATATATTTATTTTCTGTCTAAGTAAAGTTGTTTTTGAGGACTAAAGCCTCCCTGTCTCTGTGTCAATCTCTGCACGCTCAACCCAACACCCCACGGTTTAACACAGTACATACAAAAACTATTTAATACATTTTAAAATAAGGCTTTAACGTCACCAAATGTGGAAAAAGTCAAGGGGTCTGAATACTTTCCGAATGCACTGTATCTAACCCCCCCCATTTTAAGAAGTCATGAGTATTTGGACAAAATGTACTTATAGTGTATTAATGTTTAGTATTTGGTCCCATATTCCCAGCACACAATGCCTACATCAAGCTTGTGATCAGTTGTTGGATGCATGTGCAGATTGTTTTGGTTGTGTTTTGGATTATTAGATGCAAAGTTTGGTAGGATGATGGCACAAACCATCTTTCTGTTACCAATCTCTGCATCTGCATTGTTGTTCAAGTAAATGTGTTTCTGTGGAAATGGAGAAATGTAGTCCTTGTGCATCGAGTTATGTAATTGATCTCACTTGTGGTAAGTTGCAGGTGCCTACAAGATAAAAAAAAAAAAAATAGCCATTCAACCAGTTGTGTAAAGAGAGAAAAAAGAAACATTCTGCTCCATTTTAAAGTGCAAGGGTGCCAATATATTTGACCGCATCTGTAACTGCTCTGAGTGTGAGTGTGTTCTCCCTTCAAACTACATATACAGGTCACACACACACACATTTGTTTTACTATCCTTCCGGGGATCCAAAAATGTATTCCCACTCAAAATCCTATTTTCCCTAACATTAACCTTAACCCCAAACCCTAAAACGAAACCTACCCTAACCCTAAAATAGCCTTTTTCCTTGTGGGGACCGGTGAAATGTCCCCACTTGTGCAAAGTTTTCTTGTTTTTACTATCCTTGTGAGGACTTCTGGTACAACAGAGAAACAAAGACACACACATATAAACTTTCATGCTTTGATTGACAGTCTAATTACCAGTGTAACAGAGCCAGCCCACATGCTCACAGGATCAGAAGGCTGTGTGTGTCTGTGTGTGTCTGTGTGTGTGTGTTTGAGGGGAGCAGGGAATGCCAATAGTGTATTATGCGTCTGAGAGAAGCAGGAGGAATGAGTCCGGCTATCTGAGGCCAGATAAAAGGACAGAGAAAAGAAGGGAATTGCTTTGGGTCACATGGGGAATAAACGAGTGTGTGTGTCAAAGAAGTGGCATTGACCCTGGCTAGTGGCGTGAAGTAGGACGCCAGTGTGTGTGTGTAATTCAATAGGTGATGACCCGACCGTGGGGAAGGATAGATAGTATGTACACTCCCCTTTGTACTATATTAATTTAACAATATGTTTTTTATTGCCTTCGATTGAATTAGAACATAATCATGATGTAAATAAGTTTGGAGACTGAACTGCTTTTTAAAATATTTTTTTTGGGGGGTGGGACTGCAATTTGCACCACTTCTGTAGAATCACCCGTATACACTCCCCTACATATGTATTTGGACAGAGAAGCTAACATTTTAAATGTGGCTCTATACTCTAGCATTTTGTATTTGATATCAACTGTTTCATATGAGGTGACAGTACACAATGTCACCTTTTATTTGAGGGTATTTTCCTACATATCTGTTTAACCGTTTAGAAATGAAAGCACTTTATATACTGTATCTAGCCCCCCCATTTGAAGAAGTTATGAGTATTTGGACAAGATTAACTTATAGTGTATTAAAGTAGTCAAAAGTTTAGTATTTGGTCCCATATTCCCAGCGCACAATGATTACATCAAGCTTGTGACTTTACACACTTGTGTTTTGGATTATTAGATGCAAAGTTTGATAGAATGATGGCACCAACAGCACAAACCATCATTCTGTTACCAATCTTTGCATCTGCATAGAGTTATGTAATTGATCTCACCTGTGGTAAGTTGCAGGTGCGTACAAGAAGAAAAAAAATAGCCATTCAACCAGTTTTGTCCGACGCGAATGATATACTGCTTTTTCGGGAACAGGCCCAAATCGCCATCATTTGCATGATGAAAAGACAGAGAAAAAGGTGGTGGAGGTCAGGCTGCCTTCTGAGAATTTGTAGGCGAGCGAGTAAACCTCCACTGCCATCTGTTCTATTGGCCAACGTGCAATCATTGGAAAATAAAATCGATGACCTACGATCAAGATTATCCTACCAACGGGACATTAAAAACTGTAATATCTTATGTTTCACCGAGTCATGGCTGAACGACGACACGGATAATATAGAGCTGGAGGGATTTTCTATGCACCGGCAAAACAGAGAAGTTACGTCTGGTAAGATGAGGGGTGGGGTGTGTGTCTATTTGTCAATAAGAACTGGTGCGTGATGTCTAATATCAAAGAGTACCTTATAACAAGCTGTAGACCACACTATCTACCAAAAGAGATCTCATCTATATTATTCGTATTTATCTATTTACCACCACAAACCGATGCTGGCACTAAGACCGCACTCAACCAACTGTATAAGGCCATAAGCAAACAACAAAATGCTCATCCAGAAGCGGCGCTCCTAGTCACCGGGGACTTTAATGCAGGCAAACTTCCATCTGTTTTACCTAATTTCTACCAGCATGTCACATGTGCAACCAGAGGGGAAAAAACTCGAGACCACCTTTACTCCACACACAGAGATGCATACAAAGCTCTCCCCCACCCTCCATTTAGCAAATCTGACCATAATTCTATCCTCCTGATTCCTGCTTACAAGCAAATCTAAAGCAGGATGTACCAGTGACTCGCTCAATATGAAAGTGGTTAGATGATGCGGATGCTACGCTACAGGACTGTTTTGCAAGCACAGACTGGAATATGTTCAAGAGATTCAATGGCATTGAGGAGTATACCACCTCAGTCATCGGCTTCATCAATAAGTGCATCGACGACGTCGTCCCCACAGTGACCGTACGTACATATCCCAACCAGAAGCCATGGATTACAGGCAACATCCGCATCAAGCTAAAGGCTAGAGCTGCCACTTTCAAGGAGCGGGACACTAATCTCGACGCTTATAAGAAATCTCGCTATGCCCTCAGACGAACAATCAAACTAGCAAAGCGTCAACACAGGATTAAGATTGAATCCTACTACACCGGGTCTGATGCTCATCGGATGTGGCAGGGCTTGAAAACTATTACGGACTACAAAGGGAAACCCAGACGCGAGCTGCCCAGTGACGCGAGCCTATCAGACAAGTTAAATGCCTTTTATGCTCTCTTTGAGGCAAGCAACACTGAAGCATGCATGAGAGCACCAGCTGTGTGATAACGCTCACGGTAGGCGATGTGAGCAAGACTAAACAGGCCAACATTCACAAAGCCTTGGGGGCCGACGTATCACCAGGACGTGTACTCAAAGCATGCGCGGACCAAATGGCAAGTGTCTTCACTGACATTTTCAACCTCTCCCTGACCGAGCTTGTAATACCTACATGTTTCAAGCAGACCACCATAGTCCTTGTGCCCAAGGAAGCGAAGGTAACCTGCCTAAATGATTACCGCCCCGTAGCACTCATGTCGGTAGCCATGAAGTGCTTTGATAGGCTGGTCATGGCTCACATCAACAGCATCCTCCCGGATACCCTAGACCACTCTAATTCACATACCGCCCCAACATATCCACAGATGACGCAATCTCAATCACACTCCACACTGCCCTTTCCCACCTGTACAAAAGGAGCACCTATGTGAGAATGCTGTTTACTGACTACAGCTCAGCGTTCAACATCATGGTGCCCACAAAGCTCATCACTAAGCTAAGGACCCTGGGACTAAATACCTCCCTATGCAACTGGATCCTAGACTTCCTGACGGGCCGCCCCCAGGTGGTAAGGGTAGGCAACAACACGTCTGCCACGCTGATTCTCAATACTGGAGCCCCTCAGGGGTGTGTATTTAGTCCCCTCCTGTACTCCCTGTTCACCCACGACTGCGTGGCCAAACACGACTCCAACACTATTATTAAGTTTGCAGATGACACGCCATTGGTAGGCCTAATCACTGACAACAATGAGACAGCTATAGGGAGGAGGTCAGAGACCTGGCAGTGTGGTGCCAGGACAACAACCTCTCCCTCAATGTGAGCAAGACAAAGGAGCTGATTGTGGACTACAGGAAAAGGCGGGCCAAACAGGCCCCCATTAACATCGACGGGCTGTAGTGGAGCGGGTCAAGAGTTTCAAGTTCCTTGGTGTCCACATCACCAACGAACTATCATGGCCCAAACACACGCAGACAGTCGTAAAGAGGGCATGACAACACCTTTTCACCCTCAGGACACTGAAATGATTTGGCATGGGTCCTCAAATCCTGAAAAAGTCATACAGCTGCACCATTGAGAGCATCCTGACCGGTTGCATCACCAATTGGTATGGCAACTGCTTGGCATTACAGAGGGTAGTGCGTACGGCCCAGTACATCACTGGGGCCAAGCTTCCTGCCATCCAGGACCTATATACTAGGCGGTGTCAGAGGAAAACAAAAAAAATTGTAAAAGACTCCAGTCACCCACTTCATAGACTGTTTTCTCTGCTACCGCACGGCAAGCGGGTCCGGAGCGCCAAGTCTAGGACCAAAAGGCTCCTTAACAGCTTCTACCCCCAAGCCATAAGATTGCTGAACGATTAATCAAATGGCCATTGGACTATTTACATTGACACCCACCCCATTTGTTTTGTACACTGCTGCTACTCGCTGTTTATTATCTATGCATAGTCACTTCACCCCTACCTACATGTACAAATTACGTCGACTGACCTGTACCCCCGCACATTGACTCGGTACAGGTACTCCCTGTATATAGCCTCGTTATTGTTATTTTATTGGGTTACATTTTATTATTTTTTACTTTAGTTTATTTGGTAAATATTTTCTTAACTCATTCTTGAACTGCACTGTTGGTTAAGGGCTTGTACGTAAGCATTTCACAGTAAGGTCTACACACTTTTTATTTGATTTGACCAATATATTTGACCGCATCTGTAACTGCTCCGAGTGTGATCTCCCTAGAGCCCGACCGATTAATCGGCATGTTTTCAAAACAATCGGTGATCGGCATTTTTGGACGCCGATTACATTTCAATCCAAGAGGAGACTGCGTGGCAGGCTGACCACCTGTTACGCGAGTGCAGCAAGGAGCCAAGGTAAGTTGCTAGCTAGCATTAAACTTATCTTATAAAAAATAATCAATCTTAACATAATCACTAGTTAACTACACATGGTTGATGATATTACTAGTTTAACTAGCTTGTCCTGCGTTGCATATAATCAATGCGGTGCCTGTTAATTTCTCATCGAATCACAGCCTACTTCTCCAAACGGGTTTAACAAAAGCGCATTTGCGATAAAAGCACAATCGTTGCACCAATGTACCTAACGATAAACATCAATGCCTTTCTTAAAATCAATACACAAGTATATATTTTTAAACCTGCATATTTAGTTAAAAGAAATTCATGTTAGCAGGCAATTTTAACTAGGGAAATTGTGTCACTTCTCTTGCTTTCAGTGCAAGCAGAGTCAGGGTATATGCAGCAGTTTGGGCTGCCTGGCTCGTTGAGAACTGTGTGAAGACCATTTCTTCCTAACAAAGACCGTAATTAATTTGCCAGAATATTACATGATTATGACATAACATTGAAGGTTGTGCAATGTAACAGCAATATTTAGATTTAGGGTTGCCACCCGTTCGATAAAATACGGAACGGTTCCGTATTTCACTGAAAGAATAAACTTTTGGTTTTCGAAATTATAGTTTCCGGATTTGACCATATTAACGACCTAAGGCTCGTATTTCTGTGTGTTTATTATATTATAATTAAGTCTATGATTTGATATTTGATAGAGCAGTCTGACTGAGCTGTGGTAGGCAGCAGCAGGCTCGTAAGCATTCATTCAAACAGCACGTTCCTGCGTTTGCCAGCAGCTCTTCGAAATGCTTGAAGCACAGCGCTGTTTATGACTTCAAGCCTATCAACTCCTGAGATTAGGCTGGCAATACTATAGTGCCTGTAAGAACATCCAATAGTCAAAAGTATATGAAATACAAATGGTATAGAGAGAAATAGTCCTATAGTTCCTATAATAACTACAACCTAAAACTTCTTAACTGGGAATGTTGAAGACTCATGTTAAAAGGAATCACCAGCTTTCATATGTTCTCATGTTCTGAGCAAGGAACTTAAACGTTAGCTTTTTTACATGGCACATATTGCACTTTTACTTTATTCTCGAACACTTTGTTTTTGCATTATTTAAACCAAATTGAACATGTTTCATTATTTATTTGAGACTAAATAGATTTTATTTATGTATTATATTAAGTTAAAATAAAAAAGTGTTCATTCAGTATTGTTGTAATTGTCAGTATTACAAATATATATACATATAAAAATTGGCCGATTAATCGGTATCGGCTTTTTTTGGTCCTCCAATAATCGGTATCGGCGTGGAAAAATCATAATCGGTCAACCTCTAGTTCTCCCTTCAAACTACAGGTCACACACACACGTTTGTTTTGTTTTACTATCCTTGTGAGGACTTCTGGTACTCACAGAGAAACAAAGACACACACATATAAACTTTCATGCTTTGATTGACAGTCTAATTACCAGTGTAACAGAGCCAGCCCTGATGCTAACTGGATCAGAAGGCTGTGTGTGTCTGTGTGTGTGTGTATGGGCAGGGGTGGGGGGGAGCAGGCAACACCAATAGTATATTTACGCGTCTGTGAGAAGCTGTCCCTGCATCACACTGTTTACTTCCTACCATGACAGTGAGTGAGGGAGACATGGCACAAAACACCTGTTAGATCCACCGACATCTGCATTTGAATTATCCCTCCATCTCTCCTCTCTCTCTCGCTCTGTCCTCAGTGTTTCCCCTATATTAATTTAGCAGCGCCAGACCACCACT
>NC_092103.1:11505231-11535231 GCF_045679555.1 Salvelinus alpinus | reverse complement strand
GAAAGAAAGAGGGGAAAGAGAGAGAGAGAGATAGAAAGAGGGGAAAGAGAGAGAGAGAGAGATAGAAAGAGGGGAAAGGAGGGCACACCCATTGATATATTGACTGCATTACATTTTTATACATTGACTGCCATTCTGTATACACACATACACTCTTAAAAAGGGTTATTCGGCTGTCCCCATAGGAGAACCCTTTTTGGTTCCAGGTAGAACCTTCTGTGGAAAGGATTCTACATGGAACCCAAATGGTTCTTCTACCTGGAACCAAAAAGGGTTCTTCAAAGGGTTCTCCTATGGGGACAGCTGAAGAACCCTTTTAGGTTCTACAGTAGATAGTAGAGAGTCAGCAACACACTCGCCTCGCAACATTGGCATGAGATCTGGAACATTTTCAAGTTGCTGTAGCTAAAGGATTACTCTGTCATAAGTTTGTGCCCGATAAAGTTATTGTGTTGCAATATTACACACAGGGACTTACACAGCACTCCTTGTTAACGGGGAGAGGTGGTGAGGGAGGGGTAAGTCAAAGTATGTTTATAAGAGGCTTAGCTGTATTGTAAGTAAATACATTATCCCAGAAGCATTGTTAGTCACAAGCATTGTTAGTCACAGGGGAGCAAGAAAACACAGAAGCCTCTCAGTCCCAACCCCTGGGGGGGGTGAAAGAAAAGGGAGGGGGGAGAGAAAGAGAGATTTTATTTATTTCACTTCTCTCACGCCAGCCACTGCAAAAGCTAAATCTGTTAATCAAACACTACCGAAACTATTCATGAGGGGTCTCTCTCTGTCACGCACAAACGCTCAGGTGGCACACACACTATCATAACTGAGACTGTCAACATCCAACACACATTATTTATATTTAATGCAGGGGTGAGAGTAGATAGGATCTATGTGGGCCTAGTCTTTTAAAATGTATTACATTTTATAGTGGCATAAACACAACCAGTCATGATGTTTTCCTCTGCTTGTCAAACAATCACTTCAAAGGGCTCCTTTACTAGGCTACCCACACACGTTCATCCATCCACTCTCAACATTTACAGCATCCAAACAGTTGTGAATGGAAAGACACATCTGTTACACAAAATACCAAAAACCGTAATGACATTTGGCGATTGTCATTGCGCCAGAATGTATGCGTCCACTGTTGTCCGCGCGCGTCTCGGTGTCGGCCACTCATCTCTGCCTTGCCAAAATGTCAGTGTTCTCCTCGAACCACATCGCATTTGAGAGCGTAGGCTATACCCGTTTTCAAGTCCATACGCAAATTGTTCATGCCTCTAACATGCGGTAATGATAAAAAGTGGCGTAATAGCCTACAGTTTTCTTGAGATTTTTTTGTTTTGTGATAGGCTCATGTTTTACCGGTACGACATACACTATATATTTTGTCGGGACGCCTTAACGGACCGTACCGCCTTGCTTACACCCGTAATTTAATGCAACACTGAATGTACACAAACAGAGACACACAGACACACAATAGCTGTCTTCTGAAGCTAGGGTAAACATTAGTAGTAAAAGGGAGAGAATCTACAGTACTCAATAAACCTGCTCCTGGAGAGATACAGGATGTATAGGCTTTTGTTTCAGCCCAGCACTAACACACCTGATTCAACTAATGATCAATAACCACTTGATCAACCCTACTCTATTTCTTGGTACTGGCGTGTGGGGTGTTTTAGTTAGTAACACTACTAATAGGGCTCCCGAGTGGCGCAGCGGTCTAAGGCATTGCATCTCAGTACTAGAGGCGTCACTACAAGCCCTGGTTTGATTCCAGGCTGTATCGTAACCGACCGTGATTGTGAGTCCCACAGGCTGGCGCACAATTGGCCCAGCATCGTCCGGGTTTGGCCGTCATTGTAAATAAGAATTTGTTCTTAATTAACTGACTTGCCTAATTAAATAAAAGTTAAGAAATAATACTAACAATAATAAACCAATGCAAGGTACAGGTAGACACACATATAGGACACATAGATGGGGCATAAACAGTCATTAATCTGTTTACACCATCACATTACACACCTGGTCTTACACACAGTACTATATCTCCAGAGAGAGAGGCATTAAGTACCTTATAGGTTATCTCTCTCGCTCTCTCTGTGTGTGTGTGTGTGTGTGTGTGTGTGTGTGTGTGTGTGTGTGTGTGTGTGTGTGTGTGTGTGTGTGTGTGTGTGTGTGTGTGTGTTATATTACCACTCCAGCAGATTACAGGCCCTATCAGTTACCTGTACACAATGGGAAAGAGTATAGGTATTTTCCCACAGGTCCTATCTGAGTGTGGTGTGTGAGAGAGAGGGTGTGTGTGATCTTGGCTAGTAGCCTATGTGAATCTGACATATCTCTCCATGGACACTCAACTTCTGGCAGAACACAAAGACAATAGCAACACAATCCCCATGCCATCATTCAATTTTTAAGTGTGCATTGCAAGGCAACTTGTAGCCTCAGCGTCCAGAAAGAAGCCCTATGTACAAGTCCAAATTACCTTCTTCCGGGGCTGCCATTTCATCATATTTGAAAACCACAAAAGTCCAGCATCAAAGTGTCACTCAGCCTGTGGAGGGGGCCTGAAAGTCAGTCATCATACCGCCCACCGAGCCTCAGGACTGCCGCCTAACCCCTCTCTGTCCTGCGGAGGACTGGGCTGACACCGGGGTTGTGACGGCCACCTGGTGGTCTCCGTTAAAGCCCACGTCAAAACGTACATCCAGGTCAGTCTACAGGGTGGTAGGGAGAAAGCGCGTGCTTCGGCTGAAGCAGCGTCTAGTCCTCTTTGGACTCACTTTCGGGAGTTTAGGTTAAGAATGAAATTCAGGCTGATAGACGTTTGATGTCCCGTTCTTATTTTTATGAATACATTTCCAATTATGATGTGTGACAGCCTTGCAGTCTTACATCGATCCAAACAGTTTCTATAACTTAATAATAGGCTAGCTATTGTGGATTTGTGGTCCGTTATTTTAACGCTGGGTAGTCTGTGAGTGGATGGATGTAGTATGTAGGTACCACAACCCTGTAATAATGGCATACGTTTCGCAGTCAAGTGTCACATCTCCCTGGCTACAAAACTTGCGATGCAGAATTCCAACAGGAAATAATTCCCCCAAAATAACTCCAGAAAACAGCGTGAGATAGCCTACATAGAAAAACGGAGAGAGGGCAAAATATGAGAAAGCCCGTCACTACAAGAGAAACTGTCCACTGTTTAAAAAATCCTTGAACTATATTTCCGGATACCGGTTGCTGGAATAACGTGGCTGGTGAGGCTATGGACTGGAGTAGCGTAGGGGAACGAATTCCCTCCCATGCGCGTGCGCTCCACTCCACTCCCGCTGTGTGTGTGCGCGTATGGAAAGACTGCGAGTGTGTGAAAGAGAGGTAGCTAGAGCTCTCACTCCACAGGGTCATAGAGCCGTCACTATCAATGTTACGTTACAGATGCTCCAGCCTAGTCTCATAGACGAGACGTAACATAGAAAACGTAAATATGTGACACTCTAATTAGTATGATATGTTATGTTTGGTAGGGTTATTAAGACAGAAGGTTACCTAAGAGTGGTTGGTCAAGGGTGGATGGGTCGGCATATATCGTGAATATTTATCAACCCAAAGGTTGCGTGTTCGAATCACATCACAGACAACTTTAGCTAATTAGCAACTTTGCACCTACGTACTACTTTTTAGCTACTTTGCAACTATAATGCACAAAAATATACACGCAACATGTAAAGTGTTACTCCCATGATTCATGAGCTGAAATAAAAGATCCCAGAAATGTTCCATACACACAAAAAGTTTATTTTGCTTACATTTTGTGCACAAATTTGTTTCCATTACTTTTAGTGAGCATTTCTCATTTGCCAAGATAATCCATCCACCTGACAGGTGTGGCATATCAAGATGCTGATTAAACAGCATGCTCATTACACAGGTGCACCTTGTGCTGGGGACAATAAAAGGCCACTCTAAAATGTACAGTTCTGTCACACAACACAATGCCACAGATGTCTCAAGTTTTGAGGGAGCATGCAATTAGCATGCTGACTGCAGGAATGTCCACCAGAGCTGTTGCCAGAGACCCACCTGGACAGCTGATGAAATTGCTGTGTGTAATAAAGCCCTTTTGTGGGGAAACTAAAATGTATGCACTCACTACTGTAAGTCACTCTGGATAAGAGTGTCTGCTAAATGACTCAAATGTAAATGTAAAATGAAAAACAAATTCCTATTGGCTGGGCCTGGCTCTCCAGTGGGTGGGTCTATGGCCTCCCATATGAACTGTACCTCAGTAAAATTGTTGAAATTGCTGCGTTTATATTTTTGTTCAGTATAAATGCAGATTCTTGGATTTACATACAGAATAATAGAAAAAGCTCTGAGACCAGGTTGGATGCTTAGGTGCCACTTTTTTTCATCCTAATGATCTCTCTCTGCCATACAATTTATGATGTGAGACAGTTTCCAAAGTGTAGGCTTTGCACTGCTTTTTAAAAACTGTCTTGTTTCTGCCCCCACTTCCTTGAGGTAAAGAATACGTTGCTGTCAGTTGCACTGATATATTATTGCCTGCATGCACATGCACACATTTATGTGACAGACTAACCTGTTTTGGTGAGCTTCCAAGTCAATTTCCAAAAGGCAAGTTGTTTAATTAAAACATTTTTTGTTGAGCTATTCTTAGGTTTATCTGTTAATAAGACAGTTTATTCATAAAGCGCTCACACCTGTGTCTGGTGCACATTGTCCCAGACTTCACTGTAGTTGCTCACTGTATCTAGCTAGCGTGGATTAGCTATCTAGCTAGCGTGGATTAGCTAGCTAGCCATTTGATGTATGACATTTTTTGGCCTGATAAGCAAACAACGCCAAAGACCTAACTAGCTAGTCAAACTTTGAGGGAACAGTTGTTCGGCAAAGTTGGGACCAGCGTTGCCTAACAGTTACATTTGAGTCAGGTTTAATTTTCACCTCTCAAAGAGTATTTTTATATGCACACTAATAATTGAATATTCAACTGACTATGGCAGTAGGCCAAGTATGGCATTAGTCATGTAAACACCTTACTCTGTCTATCTTAAATCGGCGTACGGTCATAATCGAAGTAAGCATAGTCCGATTAAAACCCCTGGTTTTCTGAGCTATCTTTCAAATTGTTAGACCATGTATACACCTTTATCGGATTTTTTCTAGTGTCTTTAATCTGCGCATGTGTCAAATGTGATTGTTTCGTCAACACTAAACGCGCCACTCCAGCACGAAGTGATCGCGTGCGTTGATGTTCTTTGGATATGGTGGCCAGTGGCAAAAGTCAACACTTTTGGAGCGAAAACTAAATTCTGTTCATGTTAAATATCATAAAGGAAATGGACATTCTTACGTTTTTAGACGGGCGTAAACACCGGAACTGCGACATGTTCAATAAAGTCTCGGCTAAAATGAGAGAGGGCGGCTTCGTCAGGGACAGTGGGACAAATGAGGTTTCGTTGGAAGGCATTAAAACAGGGTTTCATCAAAGCTAAGAAGCAAAACAACACCAGTGAATCCAATCCAGTGAAATGTTCACTGGGATGTTGGGGCATCGACCACTGTCAACAACAGAGAAGGGTTAGACATGGGCTTTGAGGATCAAACCATTGAAGTCCTTTATTTAAAGGGAAAGAACAAGCTGATCCTAACTGTTATAGGCCTATTTCTGTTTTCTCTGTTGATCAAAAGTGTTGGAAAAACTTGTCAATAATCTTCTTGATGTCTATAGTATTCTCTCTGGTATTCTCTCTGGTTTCCGCTCAGGTTATGGATGTGTCACTGCAACCTTAAAGGTCCTCAATGATGTCACCATTTCCCTTGATTCTAAGCAATTTTGTGCTGCTATTTTTATTGACTTGGCCAAAGCTTTTGATACGGTAGACCATTCCATTCATGTGAGCCGGCTAAGGAGTATTGGTGTCTCTGAAGGGTCTTTGGCTTTGTTTGCCAACTACCTCTCTCAAAGAGTGCAGTGTATAATGTCAGAATATCTGCTGTCTCAGCCACTGCCTGTCACCAAGGGTGTACCCCAAGGCTCGATCCTAAGCCCCACGCTCTTCTCAATTTACATCAACAACATAGCGCAGGCAGTAGGAAGCTCTCTCATCCATTTATATGCAGATGATACAGTCTTATACTCAGCTGGCCCCTCCCTGGATTTTGTGGTAAAAATGCTTTACAACAAAGCTTTCTTAGTGTCCAACAAGCTTTCTCTGCCCTTAACCTTGTTCTGAACACCCCCAAAACAAAGGTCATGTGGTTTGGTAAGAAGAATGCCCCTCTCCCCACAGGTGTGATTACTACCTCTGAGGGTTTAGAGCTTGAGGTAGTCACCTCATACGAGTACTTTGGAGTATGGCTAGACGGTTCACTGTCCTTCTCTCAGCACATATCAAAGCTGCAGGCTAAAGTTAAATCTAGACTTGGTTTCCTCTATCGTAATCGCTCCTCCTTCACCCCAGCTGCCAAACTAACCCTGATTCAGATGACCATCCTACCCATGCTAGATTACAGAGATGTAATTTATAGATTGGCAGGTAAAGGTGCTCTCGAGCGGCTAGATGTTCTTTATCATTCGGCCATCAGATTTGCCACCAATGCTCCTTATAGGACACATCACTGCACTCTATACTCTTCTGTAAACTGCTCATCTCTGTATACCTGTCGCAAGACCCATTGGTTGATGCTTATTTATAAAACCCTCTTAGGCCTCAGTCCCCCCTATCTGAGATATATACTGCAGCCCTCATCCTCCACATACAACACCCGTTCTGCCAGTCACATTCTGTTAAAGGTCCCCAAAGCACACACATCCCTGGGTCGCTCGTCTTTTCAGTTCGCTGCAGCTAGCGACTGGAACAAGCTGCAACAAACACTCAAACTGGACAGTTTTATCTCAATTTCTTCATTCAAAGACTCATTCATGGACACTCTTACTGACAGTTGTGGATGCTTTGCGTGATGTATTGTTGTCTCTACCTTCTTGCCCTTTGTGCTGTTGTCTGTGACCAATAATGTTAGTACCATGTTTTGTGCTGCTACCATGTTGTGCTGCTGCCATGTTGTGTTGCTACCATGTTGTTGTCATGTGTTGCTGCCATGCTATGATGTTGTTTTAGGTCTCTCTTTATGTAGTGTTGTGTTGTCTCTCTTGTCGTGATGTGATTTGATTTGATTCGTGTGTTTTGTTCTATATTTTTTATTTAATTTATTTTTAATCACGGCCCCTGTCCCCGCAGTATGCCTTTTGTCTTTTGGTAGGCCGTCATTGTAAATAATAATTTGTTCTTAACTGACTTGCCAAGTTAAATAAAGGTTAAATAAAATACAATTAAAATAAATGAGGACGTTCCGCCGGATGAGACACCATCAATACCCTCAGGTATGTTGGCTTGCAAATGATAGGCTAAGTTAGCTAGCTAATGTAGTTTCTGATGTAGCTAGCTTGTTTAACGTTAGGTATTAAAACACAGCCAATGCCAGCTAGCTTCATTAGGCTAACCAGGTTGATAGAAACTCACTTTAGCTACCTGTTGGCTAGGGAAAGTAACGTTAAAGCCATCTAGCTAACTATCCCTGATGGATTGCCAACACATACTATGGAGATGGCCATAGTATATGGTGGCAAGCCATGTTACAGTGATAGTAGCTAAATTTAGAAAGGTAGCTATCAAACTAACATACCAATCAAGCAAGCTAGCAGAAAGCTAGCTAAGTTAGCACATTTTTTTTGTTTTGCACAGGCTGCTGGCTAGTCAGGTTGTAGCTGGCTTACCTAGCTAACTTGCTATGACGAAAACATTTTCTGCAATGGTGGCAATAGTTTGCTTGCTATCTGCAGTTATGCAGCCTAGTTAGCTAGTTAACTTAGTTTCCATCTCGGTGTTGTTCTTTCTTTCTGAGAAACAGGTGATTCAACAGGCGATTCCAATTAATCTGTGATTGATCAAGGACGGGAGTCAGAGAGGCCTGCCAAAACAACATCACAGCCAGATACATATGGTATGTATTTCAGCAAATAATTTTATTATAGGTTATAATATATGATCTTTTAAAAACAAATATGGTCTATTTCTCTGCAGTGTCAGGTGTGACGTCAAAGAGAAGAAGAGGTAACTCGGCAATGGCTAAATGGTCTTCTCAACACCAGAGCTTTTTGGAGAGAATGGCAGCAGAAAAACACATGGCTGGAGGCGCAGATAGTGCAGAGCCAGGGGAGGGAGGAGTGGCTCATCTCTTTGATTGTGGAGTCCAATGCACATACCACAGAGCATGTGGTGCCTCTGCTGCTTGAAGGCTTCTGAAGCATCCAGCCACCACCACTGCCCCAGCCAATGTTTGTCCCATCTCCCTATCAAATTTTCCACACACCTCCCGAAAACTACCAAATGCATGCCAATCCTGCCTCAAGCACAGCCTTCTTTGACCAACCAGCTGATGAAGAAGAAACAAAATACTTCCAAGACTTAGTTCCAACACGTAGTTCCTAACATGTTGTTGCTCAGTTCAGTTTAGGGGCTAATAGTTGGCTCTGAAGTCCACGAGCAAGTCCCTAAAGGTTTATTTCTGTTGAACTGGTGTGATGGAAATGTTTATCTTTGTGTTTTTCTAATAACCAATTTCTGTGTTCATGCAAGTGGCTGATTGAATGTGCCTGGCAGGAATCCTCACTATCATTATCTGCAATTTGGCAGTACGCCCAGAACCTTGTTTTGAGAACGAAATATATCTCAGTTTCAAGGTCTCAGCTTAGAGGGAGGAAGCCTTGTGAGGTATTTGTCAGTGAGGCATTTGTCTGTAGGCATTTATAAGAGAAGTGTCTACGTGGTCTGCAGCCACTGGTAGAGAATAGCATAAAGTGCACTAGGTGCTATTCTATATGTATAGTGAAGATACATATGGTGCATAGGAAGTAGCGACAAAGAATCGTTGACGATGCATATTGAGTAATAAGGGTGATTACTGAGTGTGTTTGGGAATAGTACTAAGTGAATGTGGATGTGAAAGTTGTGTGATTATGAGATGTGACAGATTAAACTGCTTGAAATATGGATAATAAAAGATTGACATTTGGATAATAAGCGATTGTAATTTGGATAATAAACTGATTGAAATTTGATAAGAGATTGAAATGTAGCTATTAAATAGAGAGTGAATAAGAGCTGTCATTGGACTAGCTCCAGTGAGAAAGATGATTGAATGGATACCCCAACCAGTTGGGCTGAGTATTTCTATCTATAACGTTATCTAGGGGTTCTGTCCACCACCGCCCATCGTAGTCTGGGACTACTAATAATATCATGAGTGTTATTGAGCACGGGGTGTTGTTTTATATGTACAGGAAGTAGCAGTCTATAGGCATTTCTGGGAATTGTCTATGTGCGACCACTGTACCATAGTCTCTGGGAGGCTAGAGAACCGTTGAAGATTCATATGGTGCATAGACGCACATGGAGTGGTGTGGATGTGAATACCTAAGTATAGTTACAGTACCAGTCAAATGATTGGACACACTTACAGATTTTTCTTTATTTTTACTATTTTCTACATTGTAGAATAATAGTGAAGACATCAAAACTATGAAATAACACATATGGAATCATGTATTAACAAAAAAAGTGTTAAACAAATCAAAATATACATTATATTTCAGATTCTTCAAAGTAGCCACCCTTTGTCCTGATGACAGCTTTGCACACTTTTGGCATTCTCTCAACCAGCTTCATTAGGTAGTCACCTGGAATGCATTTCAATTAACAGGTGTGCCTTGTTAAAAGTACATTTCTGGACTTTCTTTTCTTCTTAATGGTTTGAGCCAATCAGTTGTGTTGTGACAAGGTAGGGGTGGTATACAGAAGATAGCCCTAGAAAATAGTAAAATCTTTAAAAGAAACTAAGTATATATTTTTAGTTAATTAAAGTAAATGTTGCAGTCAAAATTGCTGTGCTTGATAACATTTGTGCAACTTGATAACATTTGTGCTTCTTTAAAATAAAATTCTAAACAAATATTTATTAGCTTATCTGCATCAACAAAACATTTTTACAACATATTATGTCAGGATTGCTTTGGCTCAATACAGTAGTGGTAGTAGGCCGACTTGTAGTACTACTAAGTCCTTGACATTTCAGGTCATTTGTTTACATTTCTCGCCTGTGGAGAGGGAAGTTAGCTGCCATGTACTCTGTCAGGGCTTGCCTTGCAGCATGACCATCAGCGTTGGGTGCATTCTGTGCTTGTGCACCAGGTTGAGGTAGGGCTCTCTCCAGGTCGCCAAGAATTAAAAAGTTCACCTGCCTCCCTGTACTGTATGTCCTTCACCCTAAAGGTAAGATGACAATAGTAAGTCATTACACACTATCAAGACGGTGGATAAGATATTAAGGTAAGTAAACAGGTAGGCAGCGCAGAAGTACAGTGTGTGTGTGTGTCTCTCAATTTAGCCATTCTGGATACAATTAACGTGAGGAGGCATGATGACCATGGAATGCTAGGTAAGCAGGTAGACCACTGTGTGTGTGTGTACCAACCTTTGGGAGTAGGTGAGCCTTCTCAAACGGAGTCGATTGTCTCACTACATTTGCATCATGTGCACTCCCAGGCAGTTTGCGGCTGATGTTCCAAATGCTGTGTCAGATTACACATGTACAGATATTAATTACAGATAGATTAGACATTCAAAGTACTTCATTCACATTCATTGAAACAGGGGTAAACCTTACCAATAGGTATCATCAACAATCCCTTGAAGAACATAGGAAGGCCGGCCTTTGCAGTTGACAAAGTCCCTGTATCCGTCAGTAGGTGGCAGGATAGGGATATGTGCACCGTCCACGCATCCGATGATTTGCAGAGTGTGGTACACCCTCTCAAATCTCTGTGCGATAGTGCAGGCCTCCTCCAGCGTTGGGACTTTGATAAGATCTCTGATCACCGAGGACACAGTTGCCTCAGAACATACACACAAACTTTTTCACTGTTGATTTGTCTACCGCAAACTGATTGGCTACAACATAATATTCCCCACAGCTTCCCAGTTTGTAGCAGGCAATCGCCACTCGCATTTCAAGTGGCGCAGCCTCACGAACAGTAGTATCATTGGGGCGCAGGCTTCTCTCCATCATGCCGCATAGCTTCTGAAAGGATCTTCAGGGCATGCGAAAGTTCTCTCCATTCTGCATCAGTATATTCTATGAGGACCACTCTCTCACGCCAATCCTTTACTGCGAACTCGCATCCAACACCCATGAGTGGTCTGGGGTGGCAAGAACGGTACCTCTCCAACCATGATAACAAAGGAAGATGCCTCTGCTGTATGAGGGAATGACGGCGTCTTCTGCTTTTCGCCAACGTTGAGAATAATAAAGTTTGATTTAGCTCGTTTTGTAATAGTTGTAAGAAAACTGCGAAAAACAAGGAGTACCAAAAACACTCATGTTTCTTTTTATCTCTGTTAACTTCCAGTATCATAGCTAGCTAACAAGTAGCTATCCTTGTTAGCAATTGTTTACTAGGGGAGCACAGGAGTTGACAACAAGTAACAATTGTGGGATCTCGTGACATCACTTCCCCTAGATAGTCCGATCATCAAATTAATCCATATATACCGGGTTATTAGGGGAAGTGATATTATTAGGATTTCTTAGTATTAGTTTTAAATCAAACTATTGCATTAATCTGATTATTCACAGTAGTCTCTCCTCTCCTCTTGAGTCTCTCCTCAAACACTCTTGCACACTGAGGGCGAGACACATTCATTGACACAGGCTCTTTCTCAATGCTCTAAAAACCTCGGTCATTCTGGCTCCAGTTGTTCAGAGAGAAGGGCAGCCTGTCTCTCCCCCCTGGAGGACGACCTGTCATGTCCCATCTGCTGTCCTCTACTGCAGCCACAGCTTCTGCAGGACCTGCCTGGAGGCCACCTGGAAGCAGGGAGGGACCAAGGTCTGCCCCATCTCCAGAAACACGTTTCCCGAGTTCCAGCCCCCTGCCAGCCCTGAGGAGGAACGCCTGTGAGACCCTTTGGAGGGAGAAGCAGTCCAAAAAGAGGGTCAAAGAGGAGGCTACATAGTACAAATCTCATGGGGAACCCCTAGGCTCCAACACCCCAAACACACTTCATGTGCCGCCGCCACATCCAGAAGCTGGGCTTGTTCTACCTGGCACTCGAAGGCGCCAGGCGGCCCATCATTACGCACACCTATATCTGTCTATTCCTCAGTTTCCTCCCTGTGTCAGCATTAATGTAACTTTGTTCCCCCTGTCCAGATGCTGTTCTTGTTTTGTTTCATGTCCGTTTATCCATTTCATCTTCACTCCCTGTACTTGCTTCTTGTCTCCCAGCGTCTGTCCTCACACTAAACGAGCCTACAGGATAAAATGGCTGTCGTTGACAAGACAAAACCCTGCAGGGAAAAAATTGCATCTCACATCGGGGCGCAGGCCCAGAAAACAAAGATAAAAGATGAATTTGAGAGGCTGCATCTCTTCCTGAGAAAAGGAGAGGCAGAGGATAGCCAAGCTAAGGGAGGAAGAGCAGAAGAAGAGTAAAAGGATGAACGAGAAATTGGAAGAGATTAGTAAAGTGATGTCATCGCTGTCCAACAGAATCAGGGAAGTGGAAAAGAAGCAGTTGGGCGACGACACTGCAATCCCGCAAAGCTACAAGACCTAACTCTTGCAGAGGACGAAGAGTCTTCCAGACAACCCAGAGAGGTTGTTAATCAGAGACGTCCTGGGCTCAGAGGGATTAACCTCAGGGATTCACAGCTGGGAGGTCGATGTGGGTACAATGAAGGGTACTGTGAAGAGTGGTTGGTAAGGCTGGGGTTGGTAGCCAGGGAGACAACTATGGAGGTTAACATTTTGTCTGTAGGAGTGATGGAAGGTGAACCAATGAGAATGGAAGCGAAGCCAGACAAGAACAGGATTCAGCTGGACTGGGACAATGGAGAGGTGTCCTTCTATGATCGTATCCACATGACCTCCAGACCTTTAACCAAACATTTACAAAACAGGTGTATCCATACTTCTATGTCGGTTTGTAGAACAAGGAACCACTGGATATTCTACCAATGGAGGTTTCTATAAACCATGCCAAATAAGAGAGTGTACTTTAAGGGTGTAACGGTACATGAATTCGTACTGAAAGGTTGGACCTTGGTTCGGTCAACACTGTGAACACGAATGAATACATAAAAAATAAATATTTACAAAATGAAAGCACAAGGCCTATAGGCAGTGGCGGATTTAGGTATAGGTGACATGGGCAGCCGCACCCCAAAATTTGGCGATCGGTTTTGTATCGCTCATTCGCACGTCACGTCAATGATATCATGTCACCGTGTGGGACTGTGGTCAATTAACCTTGTCGGAGTGGGCACCCTGATTCTAGTTTGTGAGCTAGGCAGGCTACTGCCTGGGAAGGTCTCCCACTCAGAAGTACGAGATGGGGAGGGGGGCGGGGGTAGGTTGACCTCTGGTCTCCCCACTGGAAGCCCGAGGTAGGGGGAGTTGGGGAATCTATCAAATAGCGGACCTCTAACTTTGTACAGTAGTAACGCAATTAGTAAAATCAGTCACATTATGAAATGCTACCAAATAAACCACAATTCATTCATAATTCAGACTTATTGTTGCATTTATTTCTGGTTTGTACAAAATCGTTAAGAATAATATAAAACCAGTCTGCACACCACCAAGGTGAATTGGTTTACATTTACATTTACATTTAAGTCATTTAGCAGACGCTCTTATCCAGAGCGACTTACAAATTGGTGCATTCACCTTATGATATCCAGTGGAACAACCACTTTACAATAGTGCATCTAACTCTTTTAAGGGGGGGGGGGGGGGGGGGGATTACTTTATCCTATCCTAGGTATTCCTTAAAGAGGTGAGGTTTCAGGTGTCTCCGGAAGGTGGTGATTGACTCCGCTGACCTGGCGTCGTGAGGGAGTTTGTTCCACCATTGGGGTGCCAGTCTTGGCTCTTGGTTGACAGTGTTGGGGGATGGGTAATGTATTGATGCTCGAGTGCCAAATCAACACAAATTTGTTTCTATTTGTCTTTGGTACTTGTCTTATTATTGTATATATTTTTATATACTTTTAAAATGTCATGATTATTTATTTGTGTTCTTCCAGATGTCTAAAAATGTTTTAGTGCAGAATGGTGATTATAATTTTTGGGGTGGGGGACGCTGAAGGGAGCCTGTCACGTTCCTGACCTGTTTTCTGTTTAGTTTTGTGTGTTAGTTGGTCAGGACGTGAGTTTGGGTGGGCATTCTATGTTGTCTGTTTCTATGTTGGTTTAGGGTTGCCTGGTATGGCTCTCAATTGGAGGCAGGTGTTTGGCGTTCCTCTAATTGAGAGTCATATTTAGGTAGGCTGTTCACAGTGTTTGTTGGTGGGTGGTTGTCTCCTGTGTCTGTGTCGATGTTTGCACCATACGGGACTGTTTACGGTTTGTTCATTTATGTAGTCTGTTCCTGTTCATTTCGTTCTTCACGTTGTATGTAAGTTCGTTGTTCAGGTCTGTCTACTTTCGTTTTGTTATTTTGTATCATTTTCAAGTATAGTTCGTTTTCGTGTTTGTTCGTTTTGTTTATTTAAAATAAAAATCATCATGTATTCACAACCCGCTGCGCCTTGGTTCGATCACTACTCCTCTTCTTATGAAGAGAGAGAGGAACGCCGTTACAGAGCCATACAAGCTAGAACCGCCACTGCCTATAGGCTATGCCTACAATGCATTGTAGACCTATGCCTCTTGAGTAAATGTAAGCTGAAACAAACAAAAAAACATTTCAGGCTATTCCAATAAAACAACTAGAGACAATGCACACATTGAACATTCTTGTTACAATCTTAATTGTCGCATTTCAAACTGTCCTTTTGTGAGGCGCAGCCGGGAACCAGTTCTGTGGGGTCAACAAACCAGAATTGGAGGATCCTTAATAATCGTTTAAATCTCCAGTTTAGAGACATTTTGGCTTCCAAGTAAATTCCAACGGCGATGGACAGAGAGTTGTGGATAAAACGTTAACAGAGTGTCACCACGCTCAACGAGAATAGCCTATGCATCTGCCAACACCTCAGACATGTTGACAGATTTAGGCCGACATCACACCAGTATACCGGAGCAAGACTGAAACGCAAAGGAACAACAATCCAACATCTTCTCCCCTCTGCATTGAAGCAGCCCTTGGCATCTGATCTGACTGGGCCAAACAATAAGAGCGATAGGTAGGCTATGTTTACATATGTTTTACCCTCTTCGGTTTAAAGCAGCGGATGTGCGCCTATTCTCGGTGGTTGAGAATAAGGGGTTTCAGTACCTCGTGGACGTGCTCGAGTCACTTTACGAACTTCCCTCTTGCACCCATGTCTGCAAGCAGGTAAGTACCCGCTCTATATAAGGAAACCAAAGCCTACATTTTCAATTAATTGTCCAATGCACCCTGTGTTGCGTTTACTTATCAGTGACAGCCAATCACATTAACCCGGAGTGGGAGATGTACCGTGCTACAAACATACCCCTTTTATGAGAATCACAAATGCGCATCTGGCACTGAAGGAGGCAGTGTCGTGGTGCGTTCGTAAACCATGTGGGAATTTACCACATACCACTGGGGAAACAAATCCACTTGAATAGTGGTAATTAATAGTGTGAAACTCATCTGTCATCCTAAGCACCCACTTCTCCCACATGGTGACCTCTGACATCACGTACTAAGGAAATGGCCTCTATAACAGCATTCTAGGCAGTTAAATGCAACAACAAAACACAAAAGGAAATATACAGTATTAAAATGTGGTTTTTACAAGCATTGTAGTTATACTTTTAGTTTACAGTTGACACAGTTTGTTGGCCATTAGCCAATTTGCGTTTCTCAATGTGTTCAAATCACATGAATGCATCCAACTGATATTTAAGACTTCACAACTGGTAAATACCCACCTTCCACATGATTGCAAATACAGCATCGTAGTGGACATTTGAGAGGCCCAACATAACAATCCGGTAACAACAGACAATGCGAGCCACATTGTGAATGCTGAACATGGTGAATGACATTTCATTCTAGCCATTGTGCCAAAACCGAACTGACCACAAAACGTACCTAACCGTGGGTTTGGTGAACCGTTACATATCTACTCAACTTCCATTTGTTGGAGTTTTGTTTCTCTACTGAAAGAATTTAACATGTTGTTTGAAGAGGATTACTGCAGTGCCATTGGTTACATTGTTCATTTAAAATACTTTTTTACATGTTAAAGTTAAGTATCTGTTTTAACTTCACAAGATAGATCATTAAAGCTTTCAATGTCAAATGTTTCCGGGCGATAAATTCTTTCAAATAAAGATTACGGCATAAGTAACAAAACAGTAAACAAACATGTCACACCTCCAAGAAGGGCATTCTTGAAAGTGTAAAGGTAGTTGTAAAGGTAGCAAACATTTAAAAATGGGATATCTGGGATGAATACCTCATGAATAACAAATGCCTCATGAGCTTAGTCCAACCCCACCAGACCCCAAAATATAAGCTTGTTTTATTACATTATTTGTAAACAATGTAATTGTAAAGAAACACTGTATATCTTCTAAACATGGTTAAAACGATCATTTTGATATCATGGATGGTCAGTCCTTGCATCCATAGCCCTGTCATTAAAGGGGTTTACATTCCTCCAGCCCCATCCCTCAGCTGTTAACCCCAAAAAGTATTGGTTTTGAGAATTCCAGATTGCCCTTATAATTTGACAGGAAACAGCGTGTGTGTGTGTGTGTAGAACTAAGAGAACATCATTTGTATTAGCCTATTGCTTCCCCCTACCCAGTCAAGTGTCCTCGAATTCTCCTTGGTTTACTATTCTTGTGAGGACTTCTGGTCACAAGTATAGTAAAACAAAAAACCCACACACAGACAGGTTACATACCCAACGCCCAACAGTTGTGAAGAGTGAATCATCAGTTTAACCTTATCTGTCCTGCAAGGTCATTAGATTTGACTTTTCAACCCCCTCAGGGTCCATTTGGTAGAGCCCAGAGGGGGTTGAGGTGGTTTTGGCATTGGATCAGAACAATCCATCTTCATAATGGGGGAGGAGGGGGAGCCATTCAAGAGGGCCAGAGGGAAAGACAAGCAGCTGTTATTCTTAGAAACACACAGATGACTTGTTGTGTCTCTTGTCGTATAGTGTGTGTGTGTGTGTGTGTGTGTGTGTGTGTGTGTGTGTGTGTGTGTGTGTGTGTGTGCACGCGTTGCCACGTGTGTGTGTGTGTGCGATCTGCTGTCTGCGGATAGTGGCTCTGTTTCTGAGATAGGTGACACACATTCACTAACAGCTTTCATTATACCCTATGGGCTCCTAGCACCATGTCAACCATCACACACTCACACGCAACACACATCCTCTCTCACATACAATGCACGCAACACACATCCTCTCTCACATGCAATATGGGCCTGGCTAACTGCCTGGATCCCCGGCAATATTGTCATAATGTTATCCTCAGCTCCCCTTTCAAACAGCCTGATCGGCCAACCCCTGCGATGACAGACACAATCCCTCTATCCCCCTTTCCTCTCCTAGTCCTGTTCCATCAACCACATGGTTCCTTCACTCTATTATTTTTCTGTGTCGTTTTATTTAGCTTTTACAACACCGCTTGTGTTCAAAAGCTCTTTGATCATTCTTACACACACACACACACTCTCTCTTGTGCGTGTGTGGTGTGTCCTCGGCTAAACTGGGCTAGCTGTGGGAGACAGGGAGCCCGTAGCTAGGGCTGGTAGGAGATTGATGTGAAGAAGAAATGCCAGCTTGAGGGGCAAACACATGTACACATGTACACACACACACACACACACACTCATCTGTGGTGTAGAGGTGTGGTCTGATAGGAGCTGTCAGCATGTGAAGAGAAGCCCTAGGTGGGACAGACAGAACGTGACAGCCCAAAAAGAGAGGGAGAACGAGGGGGACGTAGAAAGAGGTTAGCATGTAGACGTGGGCACAAAATAGAGAATGTGCTGGCACTTAGCAACATCATATACCAGCTAGGCTACTGTAGAGTTCACACACACACACACACGCCTCCATGACAGGTACACTACATGACCAAGAGTATGTGGACACCTGCTCGTCGAACATCTCATTCCAAAATCATGGGCCTTTATATGGGATACAATGCAGATAGTCCGGGTTGCCAATGTGCGGGGTCACCGGTTAGTCGGGCTAATTGAGGTAATATGTACATGAATGTATAGTTAAAGTGATTATGCATATATGGTAAACAGAGAGTAGCCTTCCTCTGTCGAGGTCCTTTAGGGCCTTCCTCTGTCGAGGTCCTGGATGGCAGGCAGCTTAGCCCCAGTGATGTACAGGGCCGTACGCACTACCCTCTGTAGTGCCTTGCGGTCAGAGGCCGAGCAGTTGCCGTACCAGGCAGTGATGTAACCAGTCAGGATCCTCTCAATGTTGCAGCTGTAGAACCTTTTGAGAATCTGAGGACCCATGCCAAATCTTTTTAGTTTCCTGAGGGGGAATAGACTTTGTCCTGAGGGGGAATAGACTTTTTACGACTGTCTTGGTATGTTTGGACCATTCTAGTTTGTTGGTGATGTGGACACCAAGGAACTTGAAGCTCTCAACCTGCTCCACAACAGCCCCGTCGATGAGAATGGGGGCATGCTCGGTACTCCTTTTTCTGCAGTCCACAATCATCTCCTTAGTCTTGGTTACGTTGGGGGATAGGTTGTTATTCTGGCACCACCCGGCCAGGTCTCTGACCTCCTCCCTATAGGCTGACTCGTCGTTGTCGGTGATTAGGCCTACCACTGTTGTGTCGTCTGCAAACTTAATGATGGTGATGGAGTCGTACCGGGCCACGCAGTCGTGGGTGAACAGGGAGTACAGGAGGAGACTGAGCACGCACTCCCGAGGGGCTCCAGTGTTGAGGATCAGTGTGGCAGATGTGTTGGTACCTACCCTCACCAACCGGGGTGCGGCAGCCCATCTGGAAGCCCAGGATCCAGTTGCAGAGGGAGGTGTTTAGTCCCAGGGTCCTTAGCTTAGTGATGAGCTTTGAGGGCACTATGGTGTTGAACGCTGAGCTGTAGTCAATGAATAGCATTCTCACGTAGGTGTTCCTTTTGTCCAGGTGGGAAAGGGCGTGTGGAGTGCAATAGAGATTGCATCATCTGTGGATCTGTTTGGGCGGTATGCAAATTGGAGTGGGTCTAGGGTTCCTAGGATAATGGTGTTGATGTGAGCCATGACCAGCCTTTCAAAGCACTTCAGGGCTACGGACGTGAGTGCTACGGGTCGGTAGTCATTTAGGCAGGTTGCCTTTGTGTTGTTGGACACAGGGACTTTGGTGGTCTGCTTGAAACATGTTGGTATTGTCACGACTTCCGCCGAAGTCGGTTCCTCTCCTTGTTCAGGTGGCGTTCGGAGGTCGACGTCACCGGTCTTCTAGCCATCGCCGATCCACCTTTCATTTTCCATTTGTTTTGTCTTGTCTTCCTGCACACCTGGTTTACATCTCCTACTAATTAACATGTGTATTTAACTCTCTGTTCCCTCCATGTCTGTGTGGGGTATTGTTTATTGTCAAGGTTGGCACGCTTCCGGCTGGTTTGCGCCGGGTTTTGTTTTATACCCGTGCTTTGTGGCAGCCGGTACTTTGTACTTGGGTTTTGTACTTTTGCTGCCTCACTAGTTCTTTGGGCATGTGTGTAGTGACGTGGTTGCGTTCTGTATCATGATTGCCTAAGTAAAGTGCTTTATCCATTCATCTCTGCTCTCCTGTGTCTGACTTCCATGCACCAGCTACACCCACCATTGACAGGTATTACAGACTCAATCAGGGACATGTTCAAATGTCTGTGAATACACCTGCCAGTTGGTCAGCACATGCTCGGAGCACACGTCCTGGTAATCCGCAGATGTTGGAACCTTGTCTGCGAGGACAGCCACAAAAGCATTAGTGAGGTTGGTCACTGATGTTGGGCGATTAGGCCTGGCTCGCAGTCGGTGTTCCAATTCATCCCAAAGGTGTTCGATGGGGTTGAGGTCAGGGCTCTGTGCAGGAGAGTCAAGTTCTTCCACACCGATCTCGACAAACCTTTTCTGTATGGACCTCGCTTTGTGCACGGGGGCATTGTCATTCTGAAACAGGAATGGACCTTCCCCAAACTGTTGCCACAAAGTTGGAAGCAGAATCGTCTAGAATGTCATTGTATGCTGTCGCTTTAAGATTTCCCTTCACTGGAACTAAGGGGCCTAACCATGATAAACAGCCCCAGACCATTATTCTTTCTTCACCAAACTTTACAGTTGGCACTGTGCATTGGGGCAGGTAGCTTTCTCCTGGCATCCGCCAAACCCAGATTCGTCTGTCGGACTGCCAGATGGTGAAGTGTGATTCATCACTCCAGAGAATGCATTTCCACTGCTCCAGAGTCCAATGGCGGCGAGCTTTACACCACTCCACTCAAAGCTTGGCATTGCACATGGTGATCTTAGGCTTGTGTGCGGCTGCTCGGCCATGGAAATCCATTTCATGAAGCTCCCAACAAACAGTTATTGTGCTGACGTTGCTTCCAGAGGCAGTTAGAAACTCGGTAGTGAGAGTTGCAACTGTGGAGACAATTTTGCTTCTTGTTGCTCCTAGACGTTTCCACTTCACAATAACAGCACTTACAGTTGACCGGGGCAGCTCTAGCAGGGCAGACGTTTTACAAACTGACTTGTTGGAAAGTTGGCACCCTATGATGGTGCCACGTTGAAAGTCACAGAGCTTTTCAGTAAGGCCATTCAACTGCCATTGTTTGTCTATGGAGATTGCATGGCTGTGTGCTCGATTTGATACACCTGTCAGCCACGGCTGTGGCTGAAATAGGCACATCCACTAATATGAAGGGGTGTCCACATACTTATGTTTACAAAGTGTATTAATGTGACAGTCAGATACTGCACTGACAGAGACAAAATAACGTGTCTCACTGCAGATCACTCAGGTTCCTGCTCTCTGTCTCTCTGTCTCTCTGTCTCTCTCTCTCTCTCTCTCTCTCTCTCTCTCTCTCTCTCTCTCTCTCTCTCTCTCTCTCTCTCTCTCTCTCTCTCTCTCTCTCTCTCTCTCTCTCTCTCTCTCTCTCTCTCTCTCTCTCGTGCTCGTTCTTGCTCTCTCTCTCTCTCTCTCTCTCTCTCTCTCTCTCTCTCTCGTGCTTGTTCTTGCTCTCTCTCTCTCTCTGCATGCTGGGAGTGTTTGGTGCATGCTGGGAATTGAATGATTGATTGAGTGAGTGCGTGTGTTGTGTAGAGTAAGATATTCAGAACTTTCCTTCGGTTTTTTCTTTCTTGGTGGCATTCTTTGGTTTCTTCTGTGCATGATTAAGATTATTATATATTTTTTTTTTTTGTTGTGTGGTAGAATTAAGTATTTAGGTTTTTTCGTATCGAAATTACCTTGATTTTGGCGGGGATGGCTTCCAGAATTGGAATGCCGTCCCTGTCACTTCGGCACGGCTTTAGGTGTGTCACTGAAGCTACTGTCACGGTGGAGGAGTTTCTGGTCGCCGTAGGAGAGAAGGTAGGATACGATAATGTTGCGTATGCGTCACGGATGAATAAAGCGGTGGTGGTATTTCTTAAGGAAGAGCGCCTTGTTGATCGTATGGTTGAGCAGGGCGTACTTCTTAAGGGAATGTTTATTCAAGTTACCCCGCTTTTTTCTCCGTCAACAAGGGTAACGATTTCAAATGTACCACCGTTTATTCCAAATGAGCTATTGGAGCGCGAGTTATTGCGCTTTGGGAAGTTTGCAAGCTCAATTAAGGTTGTTCCGTTGGGTTGCAAACACCCGGCGTTGAAACAGGTTATGTCGTTTCGGCGACAGGTGTTTATGTTTTTGGACTCACCGGAGCAGACTTTAGAGATATCGTTTAAAGTCAAGTATGACAATAGAATGTATATGGCGTATGCTAGTACGGGTAGTCAACGGTGTTTTGAGTGTGGGGATGTTGGCCATAAGCGACATGCTTGCCCGAAAAGGGAGAAGGCAGAGGGAGGGGCGCAGGTGGTCATCGTAACGCCTGGGCCCACTGATGTAGGGAGAGGTGGGCTGACAGTGGTTGAGCAGCCACAAGCACCTGTTGCCGAGGAACAAGTTATCCGTGTTGAAGAGCCAGTTCCTCAGACTGGTGAGGAGGTGCCCAGTACGAGTACTGGGGCACAGGAGGGGGTTCATATGGAGTTAATCTCAAAGGTAGTGGAGGAGATGCCCACTACGAGTAATGGAGTACAGGAGGGGGTTCATGTGGAGCTAATCTCACAGGTAGTGGAGGAGATGCCCACTACGAGTAATGGAGTACAGGAGGGGGTTCATGTGGAGCTAGACTCCAAGGGAGTGGAGGAGATGCCCACTACGACTAATGGAGTACAGGAGGGGTTTCATGTGGAGTTAGGCTCCCAGGTAGTAGAGGAAATGCCCACTACGAATAATGGGGTACAGGAGGGGGTTCATGTGGAGTTGGGCTCTCATGTAGTGGAGGAGATGCCCACCACGGGTAATGGGGTTCAGGTGGGGCTAGTCTCCCAGGTAGTGGAGGAGATGCCTGGTACGAGTGATGGGGTGCAAGTGGGGAGTGTTGAAAGGGATGTGGTAGAGGGGAGTCAGTGGTCTGTGGCCTCAGCTGAGGAGGATCAGGAGAAGGATATGGATATCTCTTCTGATATGACAGCAGCTGGTGAGGACTCAATTTATGATCTAGAGGAGGTAAATGGGTTTCTGGATCAGACTTTTGGGAAATCTGTAAAATTGGCAGAATATTTTGATGTTGATAAGTTTGTGAGGTCAGCTGTGATGTTACAGAAGACGGTGGGGTTAGACCAGTTGAGTGAGAAGAAGCGGTTTCGCTTGAGGAAATTTGTTACTGCTGTTACAGCAGCAAAAGGTGGTGGGAAACGTGGTCAGGTTAATAAGAAAAGATTTAAATAATGATGATGATCATGCTTCATAGGGTGTCTTTTTTCTCTTTGGTTTCTCTGTGGTATCTTCTGCTTTTCCTTTCTCTTTTCTACATGGAGGTACTAAGGGTAGGCTCTCTCAATATTAATGGGGGAAGGGACAGAAATAAGAGGGCTTGGGTTTTAGAAGAAATAAAACAGAAAAGGCTTAATGTAGTTTTCCTACAGGAGACACATAGTGATGAGGATAATGAGGTTGACTGGGGAATGTGGTGGGAGGGGCAGCATATACTCAGTCATGGTACTAATTTCAGTGCTGGGGTGGCCATCTTGTTTTCCTCAGGTTTAGGGGTGACTGTGATATCTACAACAGAGATTGTCAAGGGTCGGGTTTTATTGGTCAAGGTGGATGTTATGGGGTTTTTGTTTGTTTTTTTGAATGTTTATGCTCCTAATGAGGGTACCGAGCGTCTTGTTGTGTTTGATAAAATAAAAGAAACCTTAAGACAGTGTGACCAAGAGGGGTGTATGGTTGTAGGGGGGGACTGGAACTGTACTGTGGATTTTACTGTTGATCGCAACGCTGAAGAACCTCACCTGCGGTCAGCCACTTTCCTGTCTGGCTTACTAACTGAGTTAGAGCTTTCTGATGTGTGGAGAGTAAGGAATGCAAAAGTTAGGCAATACACATGGTTGAAAGTGAATGAAGGTCGTGTCAGTGCAGCAAGGTTAGATAGGTTGTACGTATCTGATCAATACTGTAGTAGGGTTGGAAGGTGTGCCATTACTCCTGTGGGTTTCTCTGATCATCACATTATAACTGTTGATATTCACTTGTCCTGTCCACGAAGGTCATCACCTTACTGGTATTTTAATGTTAAATTGTTACATGATGTCAAGTTTTGTGAAAGGTTTTTGTTGTTTTGGGAAAAATGGAGGGTTACAAAAGGGAATTTTGAGTCCTTGAGACAATGGTGGGATGTTGGGAAGGCCCAAATACGAGTATGTTGTCAACAGTATACTGCTTTGTCTCAAATTGAAGTTAAAGAGACTATCAATGCCCTTGAACAGGACATCAAATCAATTGAATTGAAGCTGCTCACTCAGAATGACCCTGGACTAGTAATGAACTTACAGGACAAGAGACATGAACTGAGGTCGTTTCTGCATGAAAGAGTGAAAGGTGCCTTGATTAGGTCTCGTTTCGCTTCCCTCAAGGATATGGATGCTCCTAGTGCCTTTTTTTTTAACCTTGGACAGTCGAAATTACAACGTAAACAGATGGTCTGCCTTCGTCTCCCTGATGGGAAGGTGACCACGGATGACAGTGAAATGCGTCAACATGCCGTGGATTTCTACTCTGCCCTCTATAAGGCGGAGGATTGTGACTCTCTGTGTACTGAACAGTTGTTACATGGTCTTCCTAAATTGGGACCTGAACAGAGAGTCGCATTGGACTCTGACATTACACTGCAAGAGCTGTCCACAGCAGTTATGCAGCTCTCAACAGGCCGAGCCCCTGGCATTGATGGTTTACCATCTGAGTTCTATAAGCACTTTTGGGGGTCTATTGGGGAGGATTTTTATGAAGTGGTGTGTGAATCTTTTCATGAGGGTTCTCTTCCTGTATCCTGTCAACGTGCGGTGCTTTCACTGTTGCCAAAAAAGGGGGATTTGGCTCTCATAAAAAATTGGAGACCTGTTGCTTTGCTGTGTGCAGAATATAAAATAGTTTCAAAATGTCTTTCAAACAGGTTGAAAGAGTATCTGGGATTGTTGGTCCACAAGGACCAGTCCTACTGTGTACCTGATCGCTCAATTGTTGACAACTTGTTTCTGATAAGAGATGTTCTAGACATTTGTAAACTGTCTGATGTAAATGTGGGTTTACTTTCTTTGGATCAGGAGAAGGCTTTTGACCGAGTGGACCACCAGTATTTGTTCAAAACGATGAAAGCCTTTGGGTTTGGGGATGTTTTTTTGTCTTGGATGAATTTACTGTATGCTGGGGCCTCGTGTATGGTGAAGGTGGGGGGTGGTTTGAGTTGCCCCATCCCTGTCCAAAGGGGTATCAGGCAGGGATGCCCAATTTCAGGGCAGTTATATAGTCTGGCGATTGAACCAATGCTTTGTTTTTTAAGAGCGAAGCTTACTGGTTTCTCTGTGCCAGGTGTAATGAAGGGTCCCACGATAGCACTGTCTGCGTATGCAGATGATGTGACAGTTTTTATTACAGGGGCTGAGGATGTTAAGGTTCTCTCAGACGCTTTAATGGTGTATGAGGGTGCCTCCTCAGCTAGAGTCAATTGGGGAAAGAGTGAAGCGCTGTGGGCAGGTCAGCTTCAGATAGGGTCCGCTCCACGGTTACCAGGGGGGCTTCAGTGGGGCAGAGATGGGATGAAGACATTGGGTGTTTTTCTAGGCTCTGATGTCTTTCAGAAAAAGAACTGGGAGGGTGTAGTGGAGAAAGTGTGTGCCAGACTGTCAAGATGGAAATGGGTGCTACCCCAGTTGTCTTATAGGGGAAGGGTACTGGTAATTAATAATCTTGCTGCCTCTACCCTGTGGCACAGACTAATGATTTTGCAGCCACCAAAGGGTCTGATACAAGAGCTTCAGAGGACCCTTGTCAATTTCTTCTGGTCTGGACAACACTGGATCAAAGCTGCAGCTTTGTACCTGCCACTGCACGAGGGGGGGCAAGGCCTGGTGGACATTTCCTCTAGGATCATGGCTTTCCGGCTTCAAGCAGCCCAGAGACTGTTGTACAGTGACGGTTCTAGCTGGGTCGACACAGCCTACGCACTGATGAGGAGAGCAGGCTGTTTGGGCTTAGACAAGCACCTTTTCCTCTTAAAGCTGGAGGGGGGTGAGTTGAATGGCCTGACTCCATTCTATGAGTCTGTTATGCAGGCTTGGAGGATTCTGGTCAAGTCCCGTAAGGCCGGCACGCTACTAGGGATGTGGCTTTTTGAAGAGCCTCTTTTTTATAACACTGCCATCCAGTCCAGTGCTCTGGGTTCAGCCAGCCTGCGTTCATGCCTGTTAGGTGTCGGGTGCACCAAGCTGGGTCATCTGATGCAGAGCAGGAGCAGATCGTTGGAGGAGCTGGGAGAAAGAGCGGGGATCCGATCATCTCGCCTACTGAGGAAGGTCGTCGCTGAGGTCTGTGACTCCTTGCCAGTTCTTCATCGTCAGTATGTGACTGACATTTCCAATTCTGATCGGTGGAAGGAGGGTCTGGATTATGTGTTCCCTGCACTGATTGTTAGTGCTGCGGTGGGGGCATTTGAGGAGGACGTGGGGATGCTGCTTTCCTTCGATACCCCGGAGCTGGGGGATTTCAAGGAGGTGGGAAAGAAGGCCATGTACAGAATATGTGTAAAGGTGTCCCATGCCTCTTCCCTGGAAGGGGTAAAATCGACGAGGTGGGCGGGTGTGCTTGGTCCAGGTGCTTCCCCAAAAGGCTGTTGGCGATCATTATACAAACTGCCGATTGATAAGAGGACAGCTGACCTCCAATGGAGGATCATACATGGAGCTATAGCCACCAACATGCATCTGGTACACCTGGACCCTACTGTTGGGGAAGGGTGTCCATTCTGTGCAGAGTCTGAAACTCTGGCACACCTGTTTTTACTGTGTCCCAGGTTGGTCGGGATGATTGACCTGATCACTGACTGGTTCTCAACGTTGGGAGAGGTTTTCTCTTCCCAACTGTATATATTTGGGCCAAAGTACAGGTTCAGTCAAAAGGGTGTCGTTGTGTTGCTTAATTTTGTGTTAGGGGCAGCAAAATTAGCGATATGGAAGACCCGAAAGAACAGTATTCGGGGACAAGGGTCTGTGGATGTGGTGGGAATGCTGGAGGGAATGGTGGCAGCGAGACTAAGGGTTGAGTTTGCCTATTATAAACTTGTCAACAATATTGATCTGTTTTTGAGTATATGGGGTATTCAGAGGCTGTTGTGTTTAGTTACTGTGGAGGAGGAGTTGGAGTTGTGTTTTTAATTGATGTGTAACTGTGGTTTTGTATGAGTATTTATTGTGTGGTGGGCTCCCAGACCCAATAAAGATTATTTCAAACTCAAAAACTCTCTCTCTCTCTCTCTCTCTCTCTCGTGCTCTCTCTCTCTCTCTCTCTCTCTCTCTCTCTCGTGCTCGTTCTTGCTCTCTCTCTCTCTCTCTCTCTCTCTTGTGCTCGTTCTTGCTCTCTCCTCCAGCAGTGTATTTCACACCCCACTTTCCACTCCTCCACCAATCAAACACACACACATCATCTTGGCAAGACTTCAGAGAGTGTGTACCAGTGATGTTGAACTATTAATGGTGTCATGGTTGCTGTAGTGATGTACACACTCGCAGGGTGTGTGTGTATGTACACGGTCCAAACAGAGGATGAAAGACTGATGACTCAGAAGAACACAGAGCAGAAGATCAAGAGTGGGGATTGTGACGATGTGTGTGTGATGTAATGGTGGTGTAAGTGGTAACAGAAAAAGGTGACTGGCTGGCTGGCTGGCTGGTTGTCTCCCTCTCTCGATAGATGCATCAAATAAAACAGTGTTTGTTGGAAGAGAATTCCCTAAAGCAACCTTATCACATTACAAAGGAGAAGGGGAGAGGAGAGGATAAGACAGGATGAGAGGGAAGAGGATAAGACAGGATGAGAGGGAAGAGGATAAGACAGGATGAGAGGGAAGAGGATAAGACAGGATGAGAGGGAAGAGGATAAAACAGGATGAGAGGGAAGAGGATAAGACAGGATGAGAGGGAAGAGGATAAGACAGGATGAGAGGGAAGAGGATAAGACAGGATGAGAGGGAAGAGGATAAGACCGGATGAGAGGGAAGAGGATAAGACCGGATGAGAGGGAAGAGGAGAGAGCACAATATAGAACCAGTACATGTACAGTACTTTATTCTACAAGTACAGTGGCTTGTGAAAGTATTCAACCCCCTTGCCATTTTTCCTATTTTGTTGGCTTACAACCTGGAATTAAAATGGATTTTGGGGGGGTTTGTATCATTTGATTTACACAACATGCCCACCACTTGGAAGACGCAAAATATTTTTTATTGTGAAACAAACAAGAAATAACACAAATAAACAGAAAACTTGAGCGTGTATAACTATTCACCCCCCAAAGTCAATACTTTGTAGAGACACCTTTTGCAGCAATTACAGCTGCAAGTCTCATAGTATGTCTCTATAAGCTTGGCACATCTAGCCACTGGGATTTTTGCTCAGTCTTCAAGGCAAAACTGATCCAGCTCCTTCAAGTTGGATGGGTTCCACTGGTGTACAGCAATATTGAAGTCATACCACAGATTCTCAATTGGATTGAGGTCTGGGCTTTGACTAGGCCATTCCAAGACATTTAAATGTCTCCTCTTAAACCACTTGAGTGTTGCTTTAGCAGTATGCTTAGGGTCATTGTCCTGCTGGAAGGTGAACCTCCATCCCAGTCTCAAATTTCTGGAAGATTGAAACAGGTTTCCCTCAAGAATTTCCCTGTATTTAGCACCATCCATCATTCCTTCAATTCTGACCAGTTTCCCAGTCCCTGCCGATGGAAAACATCCTCACAGCATGATGCTGCCACCACCATGCTTCACTGTGGGGATGGTGTTCTCGGGGTGATGAGAGGTGTTGGGTTTGCGCCAGACATAGCGTTTTCCTTGATGGCCAAAAAAATCAATTTTAGTCTCATCTGACCAGAGTACCTTCTTCCATATATTTAGGGAGTCTCCCACATGCCTTTTGGCAAACACCAAACGAGTTTGCTTATTTTTGTCTTTAAGCAATGGCTTTTGTTCTGTCCACTCTTCCGTAAAGCCCAGCTCTGTGGAGTGTATGGCTTAAAGTGGTCCTATGGACAGATACTCCAATCTCCGCTATGGAGATTTGCAGCTCCTTCAGGGTTATCTTTGGTCTCTTTGTTGCCTCTCTGATTAATGCCCTCCTTGCCTGGTCTGTGAGTTTTGGTGGGCGGCCCTCTCTTGGTAGGTTTGTTGTGGTGCCATATTCTTTCTTTTTTTTTTTATAATGGATTTAATGGTGCTCTGTGGGATGTTCAAAGTTTTGGATATTTTTTTATAACCCAACCTTGATCTGCACTTCTCCACAACTTTGTCCCTGACCTGTTTGGAGAGCTCCTTGGTCTTCATGGTGCCGCTTGCTTGGTGGTGCCGCTTGCTTAGTGGTGTTGCAGACTCTGGAGCCTTTCAGAACAGGTGTATATATACTGAGATCATGTGACACTTAGATTGCACACAGGTGGACTTTATTTAACTAATTATGTGACTTCTGAAAGTAATTGGTTGCACCAGATCTTATTTAGGGGCTTCATAGCAAAGGGGGTGAATACATTTGCACACATCACTTTTCCATTTTATTTTTTAAATACTTTTTTGAAACAAGTTTTTTTTTTCATTTCACTTCACCAATTTGGACTATTTTGTGTACAGGTTGTAATGCAACAAAATAGGAAAAATGCCACGGGGGATGAATACTTTTGCAAGGCACTGTACACACCCACACACACACACAGATCCCTGGTGTGTCTCAAGGCTGCGTGTTAGTATGTAACATGTAAAGCAGTGCTCCAATAAGAGGTCTGGGACTGAAACACGTCACATGACTTGACAATGTCAATAAGGTGTTCATTCGGAACACGGGAGATTGCGTCAGTTGTGCGAAAGGTGAAGACCTTTAGGGAGGGAGACATGCTTTCTGCTGCATTGACACAAATATGAAACATAAAAACTGTTTTACGTGAGAAGTAGGCAGATCTGAAGCCGAAAAAGGAAATTCACATGAGCACCACAATGCCCACTTCAGCCATGCTCTTCTGAAGGTGGTGGTTGAAGTGAGTAGTCGAGCACTCCAGAAATGAAATCGATCTGCATGCTTCAAGACCAGGTTAGCCCACTGAGCTAAAGCCTTGGCATTAACTCTGGCAGAAAACACAAATCTTGA
>NC_092103.1:11420231-11502731 GCF_045679555.1 Salvelinus alpinus | reverse complement strand
ACTGTCAGACAGTAATATACTGGAGGTGTGTGTGTGTGTGGGTGCAAGCATGTGCAATAGCAAGATATTAACTATTTCATATAACCATGGCAAAAAGCATGGACACATTAAATGATCCCTTTCCTAGAGTAGTGGTTACTTCAAATTCCAAATAGAAGTACTATTTTCTAATACATGATTTATTTTGTGTTCTTTGGCCAGATATGATCCTTATGTTACTAGCGGTGGTGTCTCTCTCGACACCCCCCCCCCCCCCCCTCTTTCTTTCTCCCTCACACCATTTATCTCTCTCTCTCTATCCTCTCTTAATCACCCATGTCTATCTCCAAGCCAAAACATCAGGACCTCAACCCACAACCTGCCTCCCCCCCCCCCCCCCCCACAACTCTCTCCCACTTCCGCTCTCTCCCTGCTCTCTCGCTCTTCCTGCTGTCTATTCCAGACTTTCGTGTGGCTAAACTGCGCATTCTAAATATCGCCCAAGTACAAACGTTGAAAATGTCTCCACAGCCGTGTGTGTGTTGTTGTGTAGAGACCTGCATATTTACAAAAATGATCAGCTACCAACAGCTGATTCCTCTGACCTGACACGAATGGGCTGAAGAGTGTGTGCGTGTCGGTGTGTGTTAGCCCCTGAGGGGACAGTGGTGATCTATATCACCAGTGTAGGAGATAGAATGGTGTGTTAGCCCCTGAGGGGACAGTGGTGATCTATATCACCAGTGTAGGAGATAGAATGGTGTGTGCGTGTCGGTGTGTGTTAGCCCCTGAGGGGACAGTGGTGATCTATATCACCAGTGTAGGAGATAGAATGATGTGTTAGCCCCTGAGGGGACAGTGGTGATCTATATCACCAGTGTAGGAGATAGAATGGTGTGTGCGTGTCGGTGTGTGTTAGCCCCTGAGGGGACAGTGGTGATCTACATCACCAGTGTAGGAGATAGAATGGTGTGTTAGCCCCTGAGGGGACAGTGGTGATCTATATCACCAGTGTAGGAGATAGAATGGTGTGTTAGCCCCTGAGGGGACAGTGGTGATCTACATCACCAGTGTAGGAGATAGAATGGTGTGTTAGCCCCTGAGGGGACAGTGGTGATCTACATCACCAGTGTAGGAGATAGAATGGTGTCCTTGACATTAGATTGATCCTAGGACTGTCCCCGACTAAAAAAATATATTAGTCGAACAAGAGTCGTCCGTTCTTTTTAAACTTGTATTTTTCCATACATAGACACATCCTACGTATGTGTTTTAACGAAATCAACTATATGCACTGAGCATGTCTGATGCTTTAAGGGAACTGTTTGATGAAATAATTAAGACAAACAAACGACTAGAGGGAGTCCGACCGCAATTGATTTGATTGTGCCGGGCCGGGGCTCAGACTTGCTTTGTTAAAAAAAACAGAGTGACTGTGTGACTAGCACAACCGTTGTCTCTCTCTCTCTCCTCCCTGCTGCAGCGACCACCGCGGAACATCAACAGCCCTCTGTCCGTGTCACTGAAGCTGCAACATAATTACAGCCATTTCTGACTGAAAACTTATGTTACCGAAATCCCTCATTTGTTTAGGAAAAACATTCCCTGTTCCCTCAACCCTTGCCCTCTTTACGTGACACGTGTATGCATCAAATGCACGCAAGCAATAGGGCCTGATGTATATCATAATCACATCAATAAATTGGTCATAGCAAAGTCAGAACACCGTAACACATGACAGTAAAATGGATAACCTCGAAACGGGGGAATGTTTACTAATTGCTCAGGAGTTAAAGGGGAAGACAGACGTGGGGAATAAATTTGACTCGTTGTGGAAAATAACGGAGATCAAGAAAAATAAGGTAAGGAGCAAGCCCTGCGTGCATATTATGTGTGCCAAACAGGTGCTGTTAGATTTCAATATCATTTTTCTGACCGTTTGGAACAATGTAAACAACACTAAATAAATGATACGCTTCCCAGAGATTCTGTTGTAAAGTTTTTTTGTTAAGCCTTCATTACAGCAAAAACGTGAATATGCAATTTTAGAAATGGAACGGTTTGTTATTTATTCAGTGGCTGCGTTGTTATTTTATTTTAAAACTAAAATGCTTGATTGCATTTCAAATCATGACTGCCTGCTATGCTGCGTGATGACATGAACAAATTAATGATCGATTGATACAGTAGCCTATATAACTATTGAAATATACTGTAGGCTTAAGTAAGCTACAGTATTAAGACTAAACAGGACACGCTCTTAGGCCTAAAGCTCGATGGTGGTTATATAAGGCTGCTATACTAAGCCTACTAATGATAATGACATTACTTATTATTATAACAATGATCATATTAACAATATGAAGGAGATCAAGGAAAAAGGAGGTTATTATTATTATTAGAAATATAATTTTTCTGACAATTTGGAAAAGTGTAAACAACCCTAAATAAATCATAAATAATATCAGAGGCTGGTATAACAAAAGAAGTGTAAAGGACTTTAAAAACAGCAGAATTTAGACCACGACACTATATATACAAAAGTATGTGGACACCCCTTCAAATTTGTGAAGTAGAAACATCTAGGAGCAACAACGGCTCAGCCGCAAAGTGGTAGGCCACACAAGCTCACAGAATGGGTTCTGGTCCCCACAAGGATAGTAAAACCAAAAACACACAGGAGCACATACTCACACACAGACGCACACACACACACAGCACAGGGCCCCTCATACTCCTTCCCTTTAATTACCCATCATATGTGATTGTTCATTAATCCTCGCCTGGAAATAGACTCACACACCCAGTTATTAGTGGCTACATACTGATCTCTCTCTCTCTCCCTCCCTCTCTTCCCCTTTCTTCCCCTCTCTTCCCCACTCTCTATTATGGCAGCACCAGCACCAATCTCCTCTAGAAGAACACATATTCTTATTCCAGAAGCTTCCCGGAAAAGGCTGAGGTACCGGGGAATTCCCAAATCCACCACAGAGAACAGAATTCCAAAACAGAGAATATGGGACACTGGCTGCATTCCTCTGGGCTGCTGAAATGGGAACGCTGGGAAAAGCTGCTGTGGAGAGTCTGGTGTACAACTGGGCTTATGGTCAGGATTAAAACTAAAGCCCAAACCCTTTCCAGCTGACAATACATTCAGAAGTGTAACCCTCTCACACTCTGTATGAAGGCCACTGACACACTAACTTTATAATTATCCAACACAACATAACCACTGTTTAATAACAACTTGTATTCCACCTCCCGTCCTCTTCCGCTTTTACTCTCTCTTTCACATCTATTCACCCATTTATCCACCTCTCTCTTTACGTCTCATTTTTCCCATACCTCCCTCCTAATGACCAATCCATCCCTCTCTCCAAATGTCTCCTTCCTCCACACTGCCACTCTACAAAGGAACCCAACTGTGTGAGTGGGAGAGAAAGGTGGGCAGAGAGGAGGGATTGGGGTGCTTCGCTGAGAAAGCAGAGTTGGTAGGCTCTGGCTGTGTGTGAGCAGATGTGTGTGTGTGTGTGTGTGTGTGTGTGTGTGTGTGTGTGTGAGCAGATGTCTGTCTGTGTGTGTGTGTGTGTGTGTGTGTGTGTGTGTGTGTGTGTGTGTGTGTGTGTGTGTGTGTGTGTGTGTGTGTGTGTGTGTGTGTGTGTGTGTGTGTGTGTGTGTGTGTGTGTGTGTGTGTGAGTGTGTATGAACATCTCCCAATTAATAACAACCAATTAAGCCCACTATAGTGCTAGCCCGCACTGAGGCTCATTAGAGGGGTGCGTGTGTGTGAGTGTGTGTGTGCATTAGTGCGCATGTGACAGCAGGAAATAGATGCTGATGATGTGCGCTTTTCATCACGTTATCACACTCTCACGGATGAGAGGCTGCAAACTGTCATCATCTGGTGTTAGTCTTTTAATAGGAGAGGAGAAGGAGAGGATGCTATTTTTCATTAAGCGCTCTGCTGCATGTGGAACTAAATGTTTAGGAGTGTATTCATTTTTTTTAACCCCAGCACGCACACAACTAACGACCAATCATATGCATTTAGGCCTACACCAATTCAATGCCCATAACTGTTTTATTTAAAGCCTGTATTGTGTACCCTTGACCTGAAACAGTGGATTGGGCTTTAGATGGTGCATTTTGTGGGTTTTATATTCAGGATTATATTTGATGTGTGATTGTGTGTCATGCGAGAAAGGGATTTCTGTTCGAGACGTAATACTGCCCTCTGGTGTTTATGATGCAACATCACTGCCCAACCTAAATAGTTGTGGTGTTCTGATGTTTATGGGTCTGAAAGCTGCTTCAAAAAGGTGAAAGCTACACGGGAACATGTCCAACCAAACACACTCCCAGAGTTTTTCGTCTCACGAGGCAGACCTTTCAGGGTACATATGGGCCTTCATATGTAAATCTGTAGTGACAGGCTGACCACTTCAAAGCCTTTCATAGGGACCATGACTGACTTAAAGAGCTGAACATGGTATAGTTTGGAGAGCTTAACAACTCAGAGAGAGAGAGAGAGAGAGAGAGATTTCCAGAACAACAGAGCCAGGGTCTAAGACGAAGGACCAGTATAGACAGAAAAGTCAGTCAACAATCCATCAGAAAGAGACTTTTTTTCAAACTGCATGGTCTTTCTAAGCTTCATCCATCTGTCCATTGAAATTAAGAGCCATAAGGTTTGAGTTGTGCTACTTAGTTTCTCACCACTGTGAACCCTGGGTGCTCAATGCACCTGTACGTGAAAAAGCCTCTTTCAATATGCCAATCTGCCTAGCAACAACTATACAGAAACCCAGTGAAGGCTGAAAGAGGAGAGGGCAACTCCCAAACAGCAAAGAGCTCCAGACAGAAAACAGGAAGGTTGTATGGGAGAAAAATACTCCAAGGCTTTTCACTCCTGCGACACGGCTCCATTTAAATAACAAAGAAACAAAGACCAGTTAAAGCGGAGCACGAAACACACCGACAAAAGGAGAGAAAGAAGTGAAAAAACAAGAAAAACAACGTCTGTGCGCCTTACACACACACACGACACACACACACACACACACACGACACACACACACACACACACACACGACACACACACACGACACACACACACACGACACACACGACACACACACACAAACACACAAACACACACACGACACACACAAAGACAAACACACACACCTCTATTCACTGTGCTTTTGTGCCCCTGCTTCTGTTTTCCCTGTTGCCTCTCAGCTCCCATGCCCAACTCTGCCATGTGTGTGTGTGTGTGTGTGTGTGTGTGTGTGTGTGTGTGTGTGTGTGTGTGTGTGTGTGTGTGTGTGTGTGTGTGTGTGTGTGTGTGTGTGTGTGTAGCCTGCTGTGCCAACACAGAAGTCGACAGGGGTGCAGCGGATTGGCGACCGGAGGAAGGGAGGCTGACAAAAAGAGGGAAGAAAATAAAAGAGAGCAGAAGGAAAGGAAAAGAGAGGGAGGCCAGGCTGAGGTAAGCAACGTTCTCAGAGTGGTAGTTCATTACACCTGACCTTCACACTGACCCACAGAGAATACAGCAGCAGGACTACTGCTACGACACACACACCCAGAAGCAGCTTCCGTCTATTCTCTTCAGTATAGAGAGGGGAAGTGGAGTGGAGCTGGCCCAGACCCAGAGAGAGAGAAATAACAGAGCCAGCCTGGAAAAGCCTTTTTAGGTTCTGACTCCTTACAGAGACCCCTGACTCTCTCTCTCTCTCTCTCTCTCTCTCTCTCAATTCAATTCAATTCAATTCAATTGACTTTATTGACATGGCAAGTTATTATTACTTACATTGTCAAAGTATACATATCGAAAAATTTCAATAAAATATATATGTATATATATACACAAAATATATATATATTTATATATAAATAAATGGTGGGACTAACAGCAATAATAATAGTAGTAGTGGACATGGGATTACCATTAATAACAGCTACAACAACAATATTAATCAGAACAACAATACATTAAAGCAACAGTAGTAGACCAGTGTCAACATGACTGAGAAGACACATGACCTGGTACGAAAGACAAAACAAAACTAAGCTAAATGGGAAATATTATCAACATTACTTTGCATTTTTCACTGGCTGTCCCTCAGGCTGTGGCAGGAGGACACATATTTGGCTGCCAAAACTGCACATTTTGGCTTTTCACCCAACAAATATTTGAATTTTTCTTCATCTTTTATAGTTTCAAATTCTTTGTATTGAATTATAATTTTGGGAAAGAAATATGCTCTTAGGTCTGAGTATTTGTCACAGTGTAGTAGGAAATGCACTTCTGTCTCTACCTCTCCCCTGGAGCAGAGTGAGCACAGCCTGTCCTCCCTGGGCAGCCAGGTTTGTCTGTGACGACCGGTCTCTATAGCTAGACTGTGCTCACTGAGTCTGTACCTAGTCAATGTTTTCCTCAGTTTTCTATCAGTCACAGTGGTCAGATAGTCTGCCACCATGTACTGTCTGTTTAGAGCCAAATAGCATTGAAGTTTACTTTGATTTTTTGTGGTGTCTTTCCAATAGGTTATATATTTTTCTTTTTGTTTTGTGATGATTTGGTTGGGCCAGATTTTCTGAGGGCTGTCCCGAGGCTCTATGGGGTTGGTTTGGGTTGGTGAACTGAGCCTCAGAACTAGCTGGCTGAGGGGACTCTTCTCTGGTTTCATCTCTTGACATTGTAGAGCTGTGTGATGGAATGTTTTAGGGTCACTTGTTTTTAGATGGTTGTAAAATTTGATGGCTCTTTTTTCTATTCGAATGAGGAGGGGATATTGGCCCAATTCTGCCCTACATGCGTTATTTGGAGTTTTTCTTTGTACTTGCAATACAGTCTTGCAAAACTCTGCATGCAATACTTCAATTGGATGTTTGTCCCATTTAGTAAATTCATTATTAGAGAGTGGACCCCATACTTCACTGCCATATAGAGCAATTGGTTCTATAACTGATTGAAAAATTTTGAGCCAGATTCTAATTGGAATTTCAATTTTGATGTTCCTTTTAATGGCATAGAATGCTCTTCTTGCTTTGTCTCTCAGCTCATTCACAGCCATGTGAAAGCTACCTGTGTTGCTGATATTTAGTCCTAGATATGTGTAGTTTTTGGTGTGTTCTAATAGAACTGTGTCCAAATAGAATTTATATTTGTCATCCTTATTTCCGGACCTTTTTTGGAATATTATTATATTTGTTTTTTTTAGGTTAACAGTCAGAGCCCAAGTCTGACAGAACCTGTGAAGATGATCTAGGTGTTGCTGTAACCCCTCTTTAGTGGGAGACAGCAGCACCAGGTCATCTGCGTACAGCAGACACTTGATTTCAGTGTTGTGTAGGGTGATACCAGGTGCTGTCGATTCTTCTAATGTTTTTGCCAATTCATTCATCTCTCTCTCTCTCTCTCTCTCTCTCTCTCTCTCTCTCTCTCTCTCTCTCTCTCTCTCTCTCTCTCTCTCTCTCTCTCTCTCTCTCTCTCTCTCTCTCTCTCTCTCTCTCTCTCTCTCTCTCTCTCTCTCTCTCTCTCTCTCTCTCTCTCTCTCTCTCTCTCTCTCTCTCTCTCTCTCTCTCTCTCTCTCTCTCTCTCATTTGTTTAGCGGCTGTATGTTCTAGTATAGACTTGAATAAAGCCAGTCCTACCTTGGGCCATTTGGGGTTAAGCAGGCGGGCTTTGAGGGCGTCGTCCAGGGCGGTCTGGTACTGTCCCAGGTGGAGAAGGGCCGCAGAACGGTTACTGTACAGGATGCAGTTCTGAGGGTCAGCAGACAGGGCCTCCCCATATAGCTGCACTGCCAGGCTGTACTGCCCCCGTTGGCATGCCTGGTTACTGCGACGTACTGCCTCCAGAAACTCTGCCTTAGAAAGGATAGGAGGCCCGGGAGGGATGCAAGGATGAGGGTCTGTCTGGCAGAGAGGGGGAGGGATGGGGTGAGCAGAGGTAGAGGATGAAGAGGAGGAAGAGGGAGGGTTGGTGGCTCGGGTAGAAGAGCGAGGGCCGAAGAGAGAGAACTGAGATGGAGAGGAGAGAGGGAGGAGGAAGAGGAGAAACGTGGGGAAGAGGGGTCAGTTATCTTTTCATTCAATCAGATACACTTTTCTCAACGTTAAAGTCATTTTACAGAGAACCATGTTGATAAACTAATCTAATCTGTTCCACCAAAACATTAAAGCAATGTTTATATCAGCATTTGATATTGTGTGTGTATGTATATGTGTGTGTGTGTGTGTGTGTGTGTGTGTGTGTGTGTGTGTGTGTGTGTGTGTGTGTGTGTGTGTGTGTGTGTGTTTAACTATTCTTGTGGGTTAGGTTTAGGTTTTAAGGTTAAGGTTAGGGTAAGGATTTTGAATGGTACTGAATTGTGTGTCCCCACAAGGTTAGCTGTACAAGACTGTGTGCGTGTACGTTGAGGTTAGCCCTCTGTCGCCCCAACTTAGAAAAGCTGCTTCCCTCCCTGATCTGCTGTTGCCAGATTTGTCCTTTCAGAATGACTTACACCAAGGCTGTCATTATCGCTCTCTCTCACACACACACACACACACACACACACACACACACACACACACACACACACACACAGTCCCAGTGGCTTTCTCTGTCCAAACAGCTGATTGGAGCACTAACTCACACAGTAGGAAGTTTCCACTGAGAATACACAGAGAGAGAGAGAGAAAGAGACAGAGAGAGAGTGAGCGAGTGAGAGAGTGAGCGAGAGAGAGAAGCTTTTCAACCTGTGTATACAGCCAATAGGCTTGTATGCATTAGTCAAAACGGTTTTGTTGGAACAGTAGTACAAGAACACCCTCTTCACAAGCACACACACTCACATGCATACACACATACGCACACACACACCACTTCCATGTCCCTTCCTCCCCCTCCCAGCTCAGCCCAGGTCAGCAGGGAGAAACACATTCCTGAGAGAATGAAAGCAGGGACCTCCTCTGACAAAGAGAGCGAGAGAGAGACACACTAAAGATTCAACCACCACGTGCTCTTTGTCACCCAAGTAACATACCACCTGTAAAAGAGAATGTTACATTTGTATCTTGTCTTATTATTAAAGTAATACTGTAACATGGCCTCTTTTATCTTCCACTAAATTGCTACTGAAATGCAATGTGCTACATACTAGCGCGGTATGGGCTGAATAGCTGCGCCACTTGGACACAACATCAAACGCATCATCAAAGCGCGTTGGCTGATGTTGATAGGTTAGCCAGCCTATATTGCAGTTAGATATATAGCCCATAGGCTCTGCTTTGTCAAATAAACGGTCTTTTTTTTGTGTCATTGGGTTATATTTACCCTTTCTTTCTTCGGTCGATGTTTCTCCATCCTGTCCTAGTTTTATACCCAGCGGCAGCGACTTAAAACTTTCATCCCATGCAGTCCGCTTCCCAAACAGGACAGAGAAACAGTGCGATCTCACACAGCAATGTAGTAGGAAGGAACTCCAACCATTCTGTTTTCATGGACCTCGAAAAAGTGAACAATCATGCGATATTCCCACTCTACCGGCCGCGAACTAACTAAAGTTATTTCCCAGAAAGTGCGCCATGTTGTCAAATCCGTTTTTCCCCGAGTAACGGAATTTGTGGCCGGTGGAGGCGTGTCTCGGTAGGCTCGAGCTCCACGGATGCAGCTCCAGTCGGTCTCCAGGTCTCAGTTACCCGTGGTGACATCAGAGAGGGGTTGAGTTACCTAGCAGCTATTCATTCCACTGTGGAGCTGTAGCTATTGTTTCTACAGCATTTTGGTAATAGATGATTACTTTCTGCAACCCTCTTAGTAAATGAACATGCATAAGGTGCGGTTTACTTAAAAGTAGATTGCACAATGGCCTTGAATCAAAGGGTGATAAACAAATGAAGAAGAAATCTAGAAAAAGACAATACAGCCAACATCCCTCTGCATTTCAGTAACTTATTCTGGTTATGGCTTATTTTGTAGTACATTTAGAAATTGTTTGGTAAAATGTCAATGACATAATGAATAAAAACATGACATCCAAACACTGTTTGTCTTTGACAACGATGTGTTTTCTTATACAAGTAACTTCAATGTACAACTTACAGTGGTTGTACATTGAAGTGTAAAACTTACAGGCATGAATGCTGAGCACAGACAGTGGTTAAAAAGAAACCGTTTTGTACACTAAAGCCTTGATATTTACGCACCGGACTTGAAACATGGTCTTCCCTTCACAACAGCCCCTGATACTACTGTCACTATTTACTGTACAACTACTATGTTAGTATTCATATCCCTGGGTGAGGAAATATATGTATTTTTACATCTCTTTTTGACCTGCACTGTTGGAGCTCGGGGGCTTAAGAATTGCACTGTACCCTGTGCATATGACTAATAAACTAAACTAATCAAATCAAATAAATGGTGTGACTAAATAGATCAGGCAACACTACATCACATTGGCGCATCGCATCGCCTACTAAAGCACATTGTTTGTGCTTCCTGGTCTAGTGCACGTTGGGTTTTGTCATCCTGAAGCGGAGCTTGTGTAGTCCTTTGCGTCGAGCCCGTCAGTTGGGCCTCCTGACATTTTGTCCAGGGTCCTAAAGATTGGCGCCACTCCTCAATGTCTCCACCAGTCTTCTTCTGCTGCTCAAGCAGAGTGAGAGAGGGTTTTACCAGAGCAGCTGAGCAGCTGTAGGCAAGGAGACTGTTACAAACTCACGTGTGTGCGTGTGTGTGAGAGAGAGAGAGAGACAGCATGTGTGCAGTGTGTGTGTGTGTCTGTGAGTGTGTAGTGTACTGACCTTGTCCCCTGTGTGCAGTCCTGTGGCTGTACTGTGAAACACGACAGAGAGACATACTCCAGCAAGACAGACTGAACCCCAGACAACTCCTTGAACCAGACCCTCAGACAGTCTAGAGAGGACAGGAGAACATATTGTTCCATAGACCCTCAGACAGTCTAGAGAGGACAGGAGAACATATTGTTCCATAGACCCTCAGACAGTCTAGAGAGGACAGGAGAACATATTGTTCCATAGACCCTCAGACAGTCTAGAGAGGACAGGAGAACATAGTGTTCCATAGACCCTCAGACAGTCTAGAGAGGACAGGAGAACATATTGTTCCATAGACCCTCAGACAGTCTAGAGAGGACAGGACAGGAGAACATATTGTTCCATAGACCCTCAGACAGTCTAGAGAGGACAGGAGAACATATTGTTCCATAGACCCTCAGACAGTCTAGAGAGGACAGGACAGGAGAACATATTGTTCCATACAATCTCAGATAGTCTAGAGAGGACAGGAGAACATATTGTTCCATAGACCCTCAGACAGTCTAGAGAGGACAGGAGAACATATTGTTCCATAGACCCTCAGATAGTCTAGAGAGGACAGGAGAGGAGAACGTATTGTTCCATAGACCCTCAGACAGTCTAGAGAGGACAGGAGAACATATTGTTCCATAGACCCTCAGACAGTCTAGAGAGGACAGGAGAACATATTGTTCCATAGACCCTCAGACAGTCTAGAGAGGACAGGAGAACATATTGTTCCATAGACCCTCAGACAGTCTAGAGAGGACAGGAGAACATATTGTTCCATAGACCCTCAGACAGTCTAGAGAGGACAGGAGAACATATTGTTCCATAGACCCTCAGACAGTCTAGAGAGGACAGGAGAACATATTGTTCCATAGCCCCTCGGACAGTCTAGAGAGGACAGGACAGGAGAACATATTGTTCCATAGACCCTCGGACAGTCTAGAGAGGACAGGACAGGAGAACATATTGTTCCATAGACCCTCGGACAGTCTAGAGAGGAGAGGAGAACATATTGGGGTGAGCTCCAGACAGACACTTATTAAACACACTCCCACTGCTGCCCAACTGATCTACAGTACTTCTACTGCCATATGTTTTATCAAACAATTTGATCAAACATTAAGCAACAACTGCTAACACAACTAGTAGGGCTGTCCTTCCCTGTCTGACCCTGTACACACAATGTGTTTCAACGTGACAAAATCTGGGACATATTCTTGAAAGGGACCGCTGAAGTTACTGGTCCTGATGTTCCACTCTGACCCCCTGTGGTGAGGTGTACTGGAGCAGCACTGGAGGGAGTGTTGTGGGTGGAAAAGTAAGGAGAGGTGAAGGTGGAGGAGGAGTAGGAGATGGGGGTGGCGTTGTCAACCATGCCGTCCTCCTCTAGGTCAGGGTCCGGGTGGGTGGAGAGGGTGGAAGGATGGACCGCAGCATACAGAGACAGCTCATCCTGTTGACACCTGCGACGGAGAGGAATGGGTTAGGATTAAACTCTATTCCAGTTGACATTGTATGTTGCATGAAGCGCTTCATGAAGAGACGTAAGCGAGGTAGTCGTCGTCACTCACATGCCAAACCAGTTCCTCTGAGAGCACTGTGGTCGGTGGGAGAAGTCAAACCAGTTCCTCTGAGAGCACTGTGGTCGGTGGGAGAAGTCAAACCAGTTCCTCTGAGAGCACTGTGGTCGGTGGGAGAAGCCAAACCAGTTCCTCTGAGAGCACTGTGGTCGGTGGGAGAAGCCAAACCAGTTCCTCTGAGAGCACTGTGGTCGGTGGGAGAAGTCAAACCAGTTCCTCTGAGAGCACTGTGGTCGGTGGGAGAAGCCAAACCAGTTCCTCTGAGAGCACTGTGGTCGGTGGGAGAAGCCAAACCAGTTCCTCTGAGAGCACTGTGGTCGGTGGGAGAAGTCAAACCAGTTCCTCTGAGAGCACTGTGGTCGGTGGGAGAAGCCAAACCAGTTCCTCTGAGAGCACTGTGGTCGGTGGGAGAAGTCAAACCAGTTCCTCTGAGAGCACTGTGGTCGGTGGGAGAAGCCAAACCAGTTCCTCTGAGAGCACTGTGGTCGGTGGGAGAAGTCAAACCAGTTCCTCTGAGAGCACTGTGGTCGGTGGGAGAAGCCAAACCAGTTCCTCTGAGAGCACTGTGGTCGGTGGGAGAAGCCAAACCAGTTCCTCTGAGAGCACTGTGGTCGGTGGGAGAAGTCAAAGCAGAGCAACTTCAGCAGTTTAAAGAAGGCTTATCCCACTACGCCTAATATACATTATAATCTGAGTCATTTAGCAGACGCTCTTATCCAGAGCCACTTACAGAGTGCATTCATCTTAAGATAGCTATCAAAACCACACATCACATATCACATATCACATAAGACAGGCATAGAAAGTACATTGTTTCCTCAATAACTATCTATCAGTAGATTCAGCGCTAGATGTGCAAGTGCTTTCAATACTGTCCTCAGCCCCCAGCAAACACATGTGAAACCTATACACAACAACACAAATGTTAACACAATAATAGCCTGAACTGTATCATTATATACAGTAAGTATAATTATATATATATTATATAAGGCATATGTGAATACAGAGAAGGGAGAAAAGGGTATTTTAAGAGAAAAGGCAGAAGCTTCCTAATGCGATTCACAGTAACAGAATTTGGCTCAAACTAATTCAATGTGTCATTGAACCAATTTCACTTTATGGCAGCGAGATGCGGGGTCCACTTGCTAAACAAGATTTAACCCAATTGGACAAACACCCAATTGAAACCCTGTATGCAGAATTCTGTAAGAATGTCCTACATGTCCAGAGGAAAACTACAAACAATGCATGCAGGGCAGAATTAGGCCAATATCCACTAATAATAAAAACTCAAAAAAAGTGCCATTAAGTTTTGGAACTAAAATACAGTGACCCCCTCTCATATCATTACTGCAATGCCAAGAGCTGAGCAAAGAAAAGAGTCCCCTCATCTAGCTGGTCCTGTGGCTGAGTTCACAAACCTGTTCTAATAACACACTGAAGCCTCAGGAACATCCAATCAATCAGAATAAACCAAATTACAACACAGTCAAAACAAAACTACATGATTTATTGGGAAACACAAGCACAAGCACAAAGTAAAATGCAGTGCTCTCTGGCCCTAAATCGACAGTACACCATGGCAAACTATTTAACCATGGTTACTGATCAAAACCTTAGAAAAAAACCTTGACAAAGTACAGGCTCAGTGAGCACAGCCTTGCCATTGAGTAGACACAGGAAAACCTGGCTCCCTGTAGAGCAGGTATTCCCAAACTAAGGTACCGGGGGTATGCCAAATCAAAATAGAATTTTCCAACGGGTCTATACATTTGGGTGAGTTTTTTTTCTCGCCTGAGTAGCTTCGTTTCACTGCCAAAAATAAAATGAAACCATCTAGTGTTCAGCGAAATAACAACACAATGTCAAATACAGGTAGCCTAGTCAAATAATGAACTTCCATTAACGGTCCGTATGTAGCCAAATGTAGCTGCTGCTCATTACATTTGCTTGAAAATTGATAAATGGTTAAAAAAAAGTAAGGCCCGCGTCCATAGAGACACATACCAGCTCTACTAGTAGTACTGCTACTACCAGCAGTACTACACCTGCCCCCTTCGACTACACAAGTTGTTCTGCTTCCACGAGCACATCCAATGCTAGCATCAGTAATTCTACATTTGTTGTTAGCCCAGCTAGCATGAACACTGACAGTTCTGAATCTGATGCAGCCAAAGAGGTACTGCCCCCTTACCCTGGAAAGCACTGAACAACAGACATGGACGATGGACCATCGAAGAGGCGCAAATATGATGAGAACTACATTGATTTGGGGTTCTCTTATATTGGGAGTAGTGCCTTTCCTCAGCCACAGTGTGTTATATGTGCATAAGTACTATCTCACAACTCATTGAAACCTTCACTCTTGCGCAGACATTTAGAAACAAAAGATGCCAATTTGAAAAATAAGCCACAGGAGTTTTTTGAGCGAGAATTAAGACGACTTTCGAGTAGCAACAGATACCATTAATAAGAAATGGCTAGAAGCGTCTTATATGGTGAGCTACCGAGTGGCTAGGACAGGCAAGCGCCATGCTATTGTGGAGGATTTAATTCTTCCTGCTGCCGCGGATATGGCTGGGACAATGCTGGAGGAAATGGCCAAATAAACTATACAGACAATGACTTCATCAAACAACACTGTTTCACGACACATCAGTGACATGGCAGGAGATGTTTTGAAACAATTACTGCTTTCCAATACAAGCCAGTGAATTATATGCGTTACAGCTGGATGAGTCAACAGACGTGGCAAGCCTGGCGCAGCTCCTGGTATATGCCCGTTACGTTTATGGGTAGTTAATTAAGGAAGACATCCTCTTCTGCAAATCACTGGAAACAGGACAACAGGAGAGGATATTTTTAAAGTACTGGACAGCTTTGTGACATCAAATGGACTTTGGTGGTCAAGATGTGTTGGTATCTGTACTGATGGTGCAAAAGCCATGACAGGGAGACATAGTGGAGTGGTAACGCACGTGCAAGCAGTTGCTCCCGACGCCACTTGGGTACACTGCAGCATCCCCCGAGAGGCTCTTGCTGCCAAGGGAATGTCTGACAGCTTGAAAGACGTTTTGGACACTACAGTGAAAATGGTTAACTTTGTTAAAGCAAGGCCTCTGAACTCTCGTGTATTTTCTGCACTATGCAATGATATGGGCAGCAACCACGTAACGCTTTTACAACATACAGAAGTGTGCTGGTTATCAAGGGGCAAAGTATTGGCACGTTTTTTTTTAAATTGAGAGACAAGCTGGAAGTTTTCTTTACTGAGCATAATTTTCACTTGTCTGACCACTTGCATGATGATGAGTTTTTCACGACTGGCCAATCTGGGTGATGTTTTTTCTCGCCTGAATGATCTGAATCTAGGATTACAGGGACTCTCCCCAACCATATTCAATGTGTGGGACACTCCAAAATGTGTTGGAGCTCTTCTCTGTCTGCATTAACAAGGACAACACACATGTCTTTCCATCCATTGTATAATTCTTTGGTGTGCAAATGAACTCAAGCTTACGGACATTGTCAAATGTGATATAGCAAAGCACCTGAGTGAGTTGAGTGCGCAATTACGCAGGTACTTTCCTGAAACGGACGACACAAACAACTGGATTCATTATCACTTTCATGCTCTGCCTCCAGTCCACTTACCGATATCTGAACAAGAGAACCTCATCGAAATTGCAACAAGCGGTTCTGTGAAAATATAATTTAATCAGAAGCCACTGCCAGATTTCTGGATTGGGCTGCGCTCAGACTATCCTGCCTTGGCAAATCGCGCTGTTAAGACACTGATGCCCTTTGCAACCATGTATCTATGTGAGAGTGGATTCTCGGCCCTCACTAGCACGAAATACAGGCACAGACTGTGTGTGGAAAAAGACTGAGACTCTCTCCAATACAACCCAACATTGCAGAGTTATGTGCATCCTTTCAAGCACACCCTTTTCATTAAGCTGTGGTGAGTTACTCACAAGGTTTTATATGTAAGATGGATAAATAAAGAGCAAAATTATTGATTATTATTATATTATTATTTGTGCCCTTGTCCTATAAGAGCTCTTTGTCACTTCACACAAGCCGGGTTGTGACAAAAACTCACACTCATTCTTATGTTTAATAAATGTATGGCATAGTGTGTGGCAGGCTTACAATGATGGCAAAAAACAACATTTAAGAGTGCGTTTTTGTTGAAGACTCCGCGGTTGGCCTCGGATGACAGGATGGTGTCCTGACACTGGTCATGCTCCCTGCAGCAACGTCTGTCTGTGCAAACACACCTGTCACAGGAAGACAGGCAAGAGATAGTCAGCAACTGCAGCAACAACAACAAGAGACCAGGTTAGGCTAACTGAAATATTGTGACGCAAAACAGAGGAAAAACTAATGGGCACATGAATTATCATCATCAATCACATTCTAGTTGTAATACCTCATACAATTATAAACTAGATAATATTAATAAAAGGGGAACCAAATCTGAGAAGGGAACATGCTGGATACAACACCAACCACCTACCTAAATCCTCATAGGTTGCCACCTTGTTCACTAAGCTGCACCAAAGTGTTCCAGGCATGATGAAACCACGTTTTGGTGCACCTGGGTCACCAACCTGGAACTATCACCATCGTCTCCAAGAGGATTCTGGAATGCTGATGACCTGACATTATAACCATCTTCCTCATCATCACCCAGTGCCTCCTGTGTGTCTCCTGTCCACCCTTGTCTTTGTGTGTTTCTCAGAGGCTTCTTCAACAGCTGCGTGCAGGGTAACCATTCGAGAGCTAACGGAGTTTACAGTACACTTACATTCAACCGTTCACCAGGGCAGTCAGAAAACTGGGGAGGAGGGGTGATGCGTTTGACTGTTATGTCAGAGGAAGCTGTTTATTTACCATTATTTTACCAGGTAAGTTGACTGAAAACACATTCTCATTTACAGCAACAACCTGGGGAATAGTTACAGGGGAGAGGAGGGGGATGAATAAGCCAATTGTAAGCTGGGGATGATTAGGTGACCATGATGGTATGAGGGCCAGATTGGGAATTTAGCTAGGACACTGGGGTTAATACCCCTACTCTTACAATAAGTGCCATGGGATCTTTAGTGACCTCAGAGAGTCAGGACACCCGTTTAAAACCTCTTAGCGCACAGATCCCTTCAACGGGATAATTTTCGTAAACAATTGCAGAGCGCCAAATTCAAAAAAAATTACTACAAATATTTATTTTCATGAAATCACAAGTGCGATAAATATTATTTTTATATCCAAAAACCTCCATTTGGTTGGTGCGTTATGTTCAGAAATCAACAGGCTCGAGCGGTCATGAAGGGCAGACAAAAATTCCAGATAGATTCCGTAACGTTCGTAGAAACATGTCAAAGTTTTTTATAATCAATCCTCAGGTTGATTTTAACATAAATAATCGATAATATTTCAACCGGACGGTAAACTATTCAATAAAAGAGATAAAGAAAATGTCGAGCTACAACTTTCGCGCGCATTAACTAATCGAAGGACATTCAGCTATCCACTGATGCATTTAGATAAATCTCGCTCATTTTTCAGAATAAAAGTTTGAAACTATGTCTAAAGACTGTTCACACCCTGTGGAAGCCATTGGAAAAGGAATCTGGTTGATATCCCTTTAAATGAAGGAAAGGCAGGCAATGGAACAGGGATTTTTCAAAATAAGAGGCACTTCCGGGTTGGATTTCCTCAGGTTTTCGCCTGCAAAATCAGTTCTGTTATACTCACAGACAATATTTTGACAGTTTTGGAAACTTTAGAGTGTTTTCTATCCTAATCTGTCAATTATATGCATATTCTAGCATCTGGGCCTGAGAAATAGGCAGCTTACTTTGGGAACGTTATTTTTTCCAAACATAAAAATTCTGCCCCCTAGCTTCAAGAGGTTTTAACATCCCATCCAAAAGACAGCACCCTACACAGGGCAGTCACTGCCCTAGGGAATTGTTGTATTTCTTTCAGAAGAGAGGAAAGAGTGCCTCCTACAGGCACTCCAACACCACTTCCAGCAGTATCTGGTCTCCCATCCAGGGACCGACCATGACCAACCCTGCTTAGCTTCAGAAGAAAGCCAGCAGTGGGATGCAGAGTGGCATTGTCCCACTGTCTTGACATTGGATGTAATTTTAGTCCAGAACCTTAAAAAAGGGTTCCATATATCACCAAAAAGGGATTGCTATCATTACAAGACAAAAAAGTATTTTACACTTATAGATTATAGAACCATTTGTTTTTATTGTGTAGAAGAAATGGTGCTATATATGGAACGAAAAAGGGTTCTATGGATCTCTTCATATACAGTGCATTTGGAAAGTATTCAGACCCCTTCCCTTTTTCATTTTTTTAACCTTACAGCGTTATTCTAAAATGTATTAATGAAAAACATTTCCTTAACAATCTACACACAAAACCCCATAATGACAAATCGAAAACAGGTTTTTAGAATTTTTGCTAATTTATTAAAAATAAAATACAGAAATACAGTATTTACGTAAGTATTCATACCCTTTGCTATGAGACTCGAAATTGAGCTCAGGTAGATCCTGTTTCCATTGATCATCCTTGAGATGTTTCTACAACTTGATTGGAGTCCACCTGTGGTAAATTCAATTGATTGGACATGATTTGGAAAGGCACACACCTGTCTATATAAGGTCCCACAGTTGACAGTTCATGTCAGAGCAAAAACCAACCCATGAGGTCGAAGGAATTGTCCGTAGAGCTCCTAGACAGGATTCTGAGCAATCAGTGGAGAAGGGCCTTGGTCAGGGAGGTGACCAAGTACCCAATGGTCACTTTGACAGAGCTCAAGAGTTCCTCTGTGGAGATGGGAGAACCTTCCAGAAGTACAACCATCTCCGCAGCACTCCAACAATCAGGTCTTTATGGTAGAGTGGCCAGACGGACTCCACTCCTCAGTAAAAGGCACATGACAGCCCACTTTCCAAAAGGCATCTAACGGACTCTCAGACAATGAGAAACAAGATTTTCTGGTATGATGAAACCAGGATTGAACACTTTGGCCTGAATGCCAAGCGTCACGTCTGTAGGAAACCTGGTACTATCCCTACGGTGAAGCATGGTGGTGGCAGCATCATGCTGTGGGGATGTTTTTCAGTGGCAGGGACTGGAGGACTAGTCAGGATCGAGGGAAAGATGAACAGAGCGCTCAGGACCTCAGACTGGTGTGAAGATTCACCTTCCAACAGGACAACGACCCTAAGCACACAGCCAAGACAACGCAGGAGTGGCTTCGGGACAAGTCTCTGAATGTCCTTGAGTGGCCCAGCCAGAGCCCGCACTCGATCCAACATCTCTGGAGAGACCTGAAAATAGCTGTTCAGCGACGCTCCCCATCCAACCTGACAGAGCTTGAGAGGATCTGCAGAGAAGAACTCCCCAAATACAGGTGTGACAAGCTTGTAGCGTCATACCCAAGAAGACTCGAGGCTGTAATCGCTGCCAAAGGTGTTTCAACAAAGTGCTGAGTAAAGGGTCTGAATACTTATGTAAATGTGATATTTCATTATTTTTTCTTTTTAATAAATTTGTAAACAATTCCAAAAACCTGTTTTTGCTTTGTCATTATGGGGTATTGTGTGTAGATTGATAAGAAAAATAAACAATGTAATCAATTTTAGAATAAGGTTGTTACGTAACAAAATGTGGAAAAAGTCAAGGGGTCTGAATATTTTCTGAATGCACTGTATGGCATACAAAAAGGTTCTACTGTATATAGAACACAAAGCACCCTTTTTTTGCAGTGGGTGATGGTATAGTTCCTGAGTGGCGCAGCGGTCTAAGGTGCTCCATCTCAGTGCTGGTGGTGTCACTACAGACACCCTGGTTCGAATCCAGTCTGTATCACGATTGGGTGTTCCATTGGGCGACGCACAATTGGCCCAGCGTCGTCTGGGTTTGGCCACTATAGGCCGTCATTGTAATTAACAATTGTTATTTACTGACTTGCCTAGTAAAATAAATAGCCTATACTGCAAGGTGCACAGTGGAGTTCAAGTCTAAAGTGACAGAGTTCTGGGCCAACAGGTCCATTGAAGAAGAGATTCAATACTTTTTACCTTTATTTAACTAGACAAGTCAGTTAAGAACAAATTCTTATTTACAATGACGGCTACTGGGGAACAGTGGGTTAACTGCCTTGTTCAGGGGAAGAAAAACAGATTTTTACCTTGTCAGCTTGGGGATTCAATCCAGCAACCTTTTGGTTACTGGCCCAATGCTCTAACTACTAGGCTACCTGCCACCCCTAATACTATGTCTATCAAGAGAGCCAAAGTCCACCTGTCTCCCACTGCTTGTCTACTCAGACCACTAGTTCTCAAACCTCACCTGAGTCATAACCTCACCTGATTCACAACCTCACCTGATTCATAACTTCACCTGAGTCATAACCTCACCTGATTCACAACCTCACCTGATTCATAACTTCACCAGATTCATAACTTCACCAGATTCATAACTTCACCAGATTCACAACTTCACCTGATTCACAACCTCACCTGATTCATAACTTCACCTGAGTCATAACCTCACCTGAGTCATAACCTCACCTGATTCACAATCTCACCTGATTCATAACTTCACCTGAGTCATAACCTCACCTGATTCACAACCTCACCTGATTCATAACTTCACCAGATTCACAACTTCACCTGATTCACAACCTCACCTGAGTCACAACTTCACCTGATTCACAACCTCACCTGATTCATAACTTCACCTGAGTCATAACCTCACCTGAGTCGTAACATCACCTGATTCACAACCTCACCTGATTCACAAACTCACCTAATTCACAACCTCACCTGATTCACAACCTCACCTGATTCACAAAAACATCCTTCCATGTCACAGATGCTGCTATACAATGAGGGAATTTCACAGAATGTTTATGCATTAATCATTTGCATGCTCTCTCCCAAGAGTATGATAACAGTGGCAGAAGGCAAATACTGTTCATAATGTGTATGTAATATAGCCACAAAACATCTGCAACTTTATACTGTACTTAAAAATAAAATTCATATTCAAGTTCATTACAACAGACCTTTACAGTTTTCATATTTTATTTTACTTTATATTGCATTACTGTTTAACATACGCTATCAAAGATGATTTCACATTTGAGAATGTCTAGCAATCAAACCTACTACAGATCAATGTATACGTCACATGATCAAGACAGGGCTCACGCTCAGCATGTATTTTGTGCGCATTTGTTATCTGTCTGTCACAGTAAAATGCAGTGCAGTGCAATATGACCATGTCGACAGAATTATTTAGTACTTCATCAGGCTTGGAGTAATTTCTTTGTTCTACGAGAGAGAGAGAGACAGACAGAGAGAGACAGACAGAGAGAGACAGAAAGAGAGACAGACAGAAAGAGAAACAGACAGAGAGAGACAGACAGAAAGAGAGACAGACAGAAAGAGAAACAGACAGAGAGAGACAGACAGAAAGAGAAACAGACAGAGAGAAAAACATACAGACACAGACAGACAGACAGACAGACAGACAGACAGACAGACAGACAGACAGACAGACAGACAGACAGACAGACAGACAGACAGACAGACAGACAGACAGACAGACAGACAGACAGACAGACAGACAGACAGACAGACAGACAGACAGAAATAGAGAGACAAACAGAAATAGAGAGACAGACAGCAATAGAGAGAGACAGAGACAGACAAACAGACAGCGATAGAGAGACAGAGACAGACAAACAGACAGAGATAGAGAGACGGTCAGAGATAGAGAGCGAGAGACAGAGAGATAGAGACAGACAGACAGACAGACAGACAGACAGACAGACAGACAGACAGACAGACAGACAGACAGACAGACAGACAGACAGACAGACAGACAGACAGACAGACAGACAGACAGAGATAGAGAGAGATATATATAGAGAGACAGACAGACAGAGATAGAGAGAGACAGACAGACAGAGAGAGATAGAGAGAGAAATAAATAAATAGAGAGCAATATCTAAGTCAGTGCATTCCAGGTTTCTATGATATCCCATGGTTCTTAGGCGAGCTAATGCTTCAATAACATGACATGTTATCAACATAAACAGCTAATACTAACTATGTAAACATCTTCATACATAAATAACATCAATATATGTTCCGTAACATCCATCATATCCTCCTTTTAACAAACTGTTTGTACATACAGTACCACAACTGAAGATTATGCTTTGGCAGAGCAAACACTAGGACCCTGCAGTTACGGTATAGAAGTATAGAACACAGATTAGGACCATGTCATAAGAGCACAGTATAGAAGTATATAATACAGATTATGACCATGTCCTTAGAGCACAGTATAGAAGTATAGAACACAGATTATGACCATGTCATAAGAGCACAGTATAGAAGTATAGAACACAGATTATGACCATGTCATAAGAGCACAGTATAGAAGTATAGAACACAGATTATGACCATTTCATAAGAGCACAGTATAGAAGTATAGAACACAGATTATGACCATGCCATAACTCTGTACAGCACAATCCGGGGTGGGGGTCAGAGACGATGTCATCTACATAACGTAATCTATATAATGTGTTGCAGTTCTTTTTGTTTCACTGTAAACACTGTGTTGATGAGTACATGCATACAATAAGCATTCTGTCAGCACACGAAGAAAGACGTTGAAGAAAGAAGTTGTAAAAACAGAGGCCCCTAATTTGCTGCAAATTCAGGTTCACATTACTAAAAGTATGAAGACCTAGATTACGGAAGACAAAATAATATATTTGAGAGGAAGATAGAAACAGCCTGGGGTGGATGAATCTAGGGAGGAGGAGGAGGAGAAGAGGAAGAAGAGGTTGTGTCTTAGTCGTCCGTGTCTTTAACGGTGTTGTCATCTAGGAGGACGTGCCAGCGCTCTATCTTCTTGTCTTTGTTCTTCAGACATTCGTACCAGTGCTTCAGACATTCCCCCTTGGCTGTGATACCCAGCTGACACCCTCCTGAAGGGGAGAAGGTTTTGGAAAGTATTACTTTGAAGTCGGCTTTAAAAGTGCACAATATAGTTTGCTAAACATTAAAAGTACATTCATTCTGCCATCGTTACTGAACTCCCCAATGAAATCGTTGGATTTCTCAACTGACCAAGGAAAATGCTGGATTTGCCCCATGTCATAGTCCCAACTCACCAATGAAATCATTGGATGTTCCCATGTCATAGTCCCAGACGGAGATGTCCAGGCTCTTCTTGGCCAGCTCACCATGTTTGATCTCATAGCTGAACTCCTGCAACACAACTTCAGCCATCACACTCCATGCTCAGTGCATAGACACAGACTGCCATTAGACTCTGCATTAGTAAAACAATGGCCTGGAACCTGATATTGTGTTGTTATAGATATATATGAGGGGACATTAACCTCGTTGAACTCTGGGTTCAGCGTCTTCTTTTTGATCTGAGTCTTGTTCTTGGCTTTCTTCCCCATGTCTGGTTTCAGGAAGCTGCAGGTCACAATCACAGGAGAGAGCATCAATCCCCACTCAATCAACCAACCAATCGATCTAGCCATCCGTCCATCCACCCGTCCATCAAATGTTTAAGACTGTAGTACAGGGTCATAGAAGAGGAAGGTGAACATCAGCAATCAAGGTAGTTATATATAGTCAGACAGTCAGACAGACAGACAGACAGACAGACAGACAGACAGACAGACAGACAGACAGACAGACAGACAGACAGACACAGACAGACAGACACAGACAGACAGACACAGACAGACAGACAGACAGACAGACAGACAGACAGACAGACAGACAGACAGACAGACAGACAGACAGACAGACAGACAGACAGACACAGACAGACACAGACAGACACAGACACAGACACAGACAGACAGACAGACAGACAGACAGACAGACAGACAGTGTAGCTAGATTAATAGAACACATACATCTTGACGAAGGGGTCTGAGTATCCATTAGAGTCCATAGCTGCCAGGTGAGCACATCGCACCACTCCCACTATGAGACGACCCTGCTGGGTACTGTAGGTTAGAGAGACCAGGATACGACCCCTCTCCTCTGCTTCATCCTCCTTTACCTGTAGGACACACACACACACAGACAAGAAGATTTGCAAGTGGATTTACATCCACTACGATAAGAATTTTCCCATAGAGATTAACATATCAAAGATTGTCATGACATGTACAGTATATATAATCCATGCATGTACTGTACAGTGCATTTTATTCTAAAATGGATGAAATTGTTTTTTCCCCTCATCAATCTACACTCAATACCCAATAATGACAAAGCAAAAACAGGTTTAGAAATGTTTGTGTTCCTCAGTATTTGGGGAGTTTCTCCCATTCTTCTCTGCAGAACGTCTCAAGCTCTGTCAGGTTGGATGGGGAGTGTCGCTGCACAGGTATTTTCAGGTCTCTCCAGAGATGTTCGATCGGGTTCAAGTCCGGGCTCTGGCTGGGCCACTCAAGGACATTCAGAGACTTGTCCCGAAGCCACTCCTGTGTTGTCTTGGCTGTGTGCTTAGGGTCGTTGTCCTGTTGGAAGGTGAACCTTCGCCCCAGTCTGAGGTCCTGAGCGCTCTGGAGACGGTTTTCATCAAGGATCTCTCTGTACTTTGCTCTGTTCATCTTTCCCTTGATCCTGACTAATCTCCCAGTCCCTGCTGCTGAAAAACATCCCCACAGCATGGCAAACTCCAAGCGGCCTGTCATGTACCTTTTACTGAGGAGTGGCTTCCGTCTGGCCACTCTACCATAAAGGCCTTAGTGGTGGGTGCTGCAGAGATGGTTGTCCTTCTGGAAGGTTCTCCCATCTCCACAGAGAAACTCTGGAGCTCTGTCAGAGTGACCATCGTGTTCTTGGTCACCTCCCCGATCAAGGCCATTCTCCTCCGATTGCTCAGTTTGGCCAGGTGGCCAGCTTTTTAATATTGAGGAATATTTCACTTTCCCTGGTCATAGGAGTAACAACATGAATGAGGCAGAAATAATTCAGTGCGTCTTGAATTATTTCTCAGCGGAGGGAGGGAGAGTGGAGGGATGGTGAATTGGGAACCTCACTGATGTCCCCTCCCATCAGATGGAAGACTGCGTCCCCTTTTCTCAGCGGAGGGAGGGAGAGTGGAGGGATGGTGAGTTGGGTGAGAGGCAGCCTCACTGATGTTCCATAACATCAGATGGAGACCATCAATCCAGTAAAATAAAATAAACGAATTATTATGCTCACTCAGCTGTACCTCACAAGTAATACAACAAATTATCTATTACCAGTGTATCTATTACCATATACCGAAAATTTTGACATTTCAAAATGGTCTGAGAAGAGCAACATTGGCATAGCTAATATGCAGTGGTAATGTATAGCCTACTAGCCTATAGCCTACTGGACAAACCTCATCGCTACCGAACTGTTTCTAATAGGTTAATGTTGCGTTAGCTTATGTTTTTATTTATCTGAGCGTTAGATCTCAGCTCTCTTTTGGACTCAGAAAGTGATCTTGACTCAGAAAAGCTTGGTGACCACTGAACTAGGGAGTTTTTTAGGTTAAAATAAACGGAATAGAACTAAGCACAGGCAAAATCCTAGAGGAAAACCTGGTTCAATCTGCTTTCCACCAGACACTGGGAGACAAATTCATCTTTCAGCAGGACAATAACCTAAAACACAAGGCCAAATACACACTGGAGTTGCTTACCAAGATGACATTGAATGTTCCTGAGTGGCCTAGTTAAAGTTTGGACGTAAATTGGCCTGAAAATCTATTGCAATACTTGAAAAAGGCTATCTAGCAATGATTAACAGCCAACTTGACAGAGCTTGAAGAATTTTTAAAATAACAATGTGCGCATATTGTACAATCCAGGTGTGCAAAGATCTGAGAGACGACTCACAGCTGTAATCGTTGCCAAAGGTGATTCTAACATGTATTGACTCAGGGGTGTGAATACGTACTGTATGTAAATTAGATATTTCTCCATTTCATTTTCAATAAACATGTTTTGACTTTGTAATTATGGGGCATTGTGTAAAGATGGGTGAGAATATGTATTTATTTAATCCATTTTGAATTTAGGCTGTAACACAACAAAATGTGGAATAAGTCAATGGGTATGAGTACTTTCTAATTGACACTGTACATGATATAATCTGAGTTATGTAATGTGTGGCCAACTGGGGGTGCAAGTTATTCTGACCGTAAAACTAAAAGCCATTTCCTTCGGGAATATAGAACAGGGCCACAGATCACAGTAGAAACAGAGATGAATATTATAAAGGCGGCTGGTGGCACCTTAACTGGGGAGGACGGGTTCATAATAATGGAATGAATGGAATGGTATTGACACATCAAACACATGGTTTCCTTGTGTTTGTTACCATTCCATTCACTTCAATCCAGTCATTATTATGACCCGTCTTCCCCTCACCAGCCTCCTATCCTTGAAAGGTATTTATCTTGTGGAGACAACAATAGATAGCAAGGCAAGGAAGCCTAATGGGTGCAGAAAAAGTTCCTACTAAATTATAATAATACACGTGATATGAGCATTCAGCTACAATTTGTTCCCTCACTGGAGTTACAGGCGTAAATCTTAGGTGTGAACGTGAAGTGTGAATCCTGAGTAAATCCTGTCTCAGGCGAGTCTTACCTCCTCCTCGTAGAGGGCCATGCCCCGGGCTGAGCCTCCTGTTCCTGCCTTCTTCACCTGGGAGAGGGGGGAGCAAAGGGGGAGAGTGGGGGTGAAATCACTTATATCATGATTATTAACAGTTGCATCCACAATGCAAAGGTTAACAACTGTCTCCGGACCTGGATGTGTGCCCTCATAGACACACACTGTTGTAGTTCCTACCTGGACCACCCTCTCCAGACACACACTGTTGTAGTTCCTACCTGGACCACCCTCTCCAGACACACACTGTTGTAGTTCCTACCTGGACCACCCTCTCCAGACACACACTGTTGTAGTTCCTACCTGGACCACCCTCTCTAGACACACACTGTTGTAGTTCCTACCTGGACCACCCTCTCTAGACACACACTGTTGTAGTTCCTACCTGGACCACCCTCTCTAGACACACACTGTTGTAGTTCCTACCTGGACCACCCTCTCTAGACACACACTGTTGTAGTTCCTACCTGGACCACCCTCTCCAGACACACACTGTTGTAGTTCCTACCTGGACCACCCTCTCCAGACACACACTGTTGTAGTTCCTACCTGGACCACCCTCTCCAGACACACACTGTTGTAGTTCCTACCTGGACCACCCTCTCCAGACACACACTGTTGTAGTTCCTACCTGGACCACCCTCTCCAGACACACACTGTTGTAGTTCCTACCTGGACCACCCTCTCCAGACACACACTGTTGTAGTTCCTACCTGGACCACCCTCTCCAGACACACACTGTTGTAGTTCCTACCTGGACCACCCTCTCCAGACACACACTGTTGTAGTTCCTACCTGGACCACCCTCTCCAGACACACACTGTTGTAGTTCCTACCTGGACCACCCTCTCCAGACACACACTGTTGTAGTTCCTACCTGGACCACCCTCTCCAGACACACACTGTTGTAGTTCCTACCTGGACCACCCTCTCTAGACAGACGCTGTAGTTCTTCTTCTGGTTGGCTTTGAGTTTCTTCAGAGCAACACGCGTCTCTCCGATGAACTCATTGTGTCCAAACTTGTCCATATCACTCACTGACAGCCTGGAAGCAGGAAGAGGAGTTCTATTCTCTTTTTACATCGTTTTGTATCATCACCGAAGAGTTTTTATTCTCTTGGTTCCCTTTAGCCCTGGGTAAAGGGAACCCACCCAGTGGGTGACACATATACTGTATACAGTAGTGTTATGTGGTATGGGCGAGCCTGCCTGTATTTACCGTAGTGTTTTGCGCTGCATGTCGTCGTCAGTGATACCATGGTACACCAGAGTCTCATTCCACACTGGGTTCAGAGTGCCCTTCAGTGTCTTAGTACGCAGCTTGTTAGACTGTGGAGACGGGGAGAGAGGAGAGGGGGGAACAGGGAGAGGGGGGAAGACAGGGAGAGGGGGGGACAGGGGAAGAAATAGAGCAGAAGACAGGGAGACAGGTGGAGAGGGAGAGAGAGACAGAGAGACCCCACAGAGCCCCACGACAGCAACACAATTAGTCCCAACCAAAATAATGAGAAAACAAAAAGATCATTACTTGACACATTGAAAATAATTAACAAAAAAACTGAGCAAACTAGAATGCTATTTGGCCCTAAACAGAGAGTACACAGTGGCAGAATATCTGGCCACTGTGACTGACCCAAAATTAAGGAAAGCTTTGACTATGTACAGACTCAGTGAGCATAGCCTTGCTATTGAGAAAGGCAGACCTGGCTCTCAAGAGAAGACAAGCTATGTGCACACTGCCCACAAAATGAGGTGGAAACTGAGCTGCACAATAGAGACACATATTTCCCTCAGATTACACAGATCCACAAAGAATTCGAAAACAAAACCCAATTTTGATACACTCCCATATCTACTGGGTGAAATACCACAGTGTGACATCACAGCAGCAAGATTTGTGACCTGTTGCCACAAGAAAAGGGCAACCAGTGAAGAACAAACACCATTGTAAATACAACCCATATTTATGTTGACTTATTTTCCCTTTTGTACTTTAACTATTTGCACATCGTTACAACGCTGTATATAGACATAATACGACATTTGAAATGTCTTTATTCTTTTGGAACTTCTGTGAGTGATACAAGTCTGTGTCAACAGGCAGCAGAAACAGGCCTACAACAACCAGAAGTGTTGGAAGTTACCTTACTGGCTCCAGGTAAGAGGTGCAGCTTGACGTAGGGGTCTGCTAGTCCATTAGAGTCCATCGGCTTTAGGCCCTGAGAGAGAGAGAGAGAGAGAGAGAGAGAGAAAGAGCAAGAGCAAGAGATTAGAGATGGAGAACATCAACCTAAAGATGAACCATTCAAGCATGTCACTGAAGCTAGCAGTGTGTATGTATACCTTGGCTTTGACTATGTTGCAGTGCAGCGCGTTGCTCTCCTGTTCATAATGCAGAGTGAACTCCAGTAACCCCAGGGTGGCTGATGCGGACAGAACAAAAGAACATCATGCTCAGATTGATTACTACAACCAACACACACAGAGAGAGAGAGAGAGAAAGAGAGAGAGAGAGAGAGAGAAAGAGACAGAGAGAGAGAGAAAGAGAGAGAGAGAAAGAGAGAGAGAGAAAGTGAGAGAGAGAAAGAGACAGAGAGACAGAGAGAGAGAGAAAGAGAGAGAGAGAGAGAGAGAGAGAGGGAGAGAGAGAGAGAGAGAGAGAGAGAGAGAGAGAGAGAGAGAGAGAGAGAGAGAGAGAGAGAGAGGGAGAGAGAGAGAGAAAGAGAGAGAGAGGGGGGGGATAACAGAACAACAGAGAGGAAGTGTGTGTGTGTGTGTGTGTGTGTGTGTGTGTGTGTGTGTGTGTGTGTGTGTGTGTGTGTGTGTGTGTGTGTGTGTGTGTGTGTGTGTGTGTGTGTGTGTGTGTGTGTGTGCATTAGAATATGTGTTTCATATGGTTGGTCTACATTGTCCCTGCTTGGGAACCAAATTTCCCAGTGGGCTAATAAAGACTGATGGTTACTGTATGCACACAGTATGTCAGAGGGGCATGTTTAGTGACAAGGTAGAGGAAGTCATCAAATGTCTGAAGTGACTGAAATCAATAAAAAAGGAACATGTGTTAAATAAGGACACACACTTACTGGATTCATCAGAGTCATATTCGTTGTCGTCGTCCTCGACAGGAGCGGGGGCTGGGCGTGCTGCCAGGGTGGGTTTGGGGGCAGGAGTGGGTTTCTCCTCCCCGACTGGAGTTGAGGCTCTATCCTCCCTCTGGTGAGGGTGTCTGCTCTCCTCGGGTGCAGGGGCTGAGGTAGAGAAACACCACTATTTACTCAGTCTCAATCTCCAAGCAGAAGGGATTATGCATCTGAGCGGTTGGTGGTAAACAAAACCAAAGCAGTTGTTTCATATCCATTGACTGCTTTTAGGGTGGGTAAGGAAAAACATGTCATTTTGTAATTTGGGTGAGCTGACCCTACAATCGTACCCTTTGGTGTGACTGTGTCAGCTGGAGCTGGCGTGTTCTCTCTACCCCTGGCTGTGGGAGGTCTGGAGCCTAACTTAGACTGGCTCTTCACCACCTCTTCCTGCACAGCAACGCCCCCTAGTGTCTGAGCAGAGCTATACCCCTCTGGGTCCTGTTGCTCTGAGCTGGAGTACGGAGTCTCATCAGTGGGCTCTGAGACAAGATCGGAGAGAGGAAGATGACATTTTGAAATACCCAACAAGCTTTTGCATGTACCTCTCATGCAAGTCCAACGAGTCGTGAAATCTTAATGCTTGTTTCCACTGCTCACCTTGGTTCTCTGTGTTGGAGCAGCAGTTACCCTGCTGCTCCTGCTGCTCTGTGCAGTCCTGGGCCCCAGCTTCTGGCTGGTAGATGGGCTGGGTCTGGGTACGGGCATATGGCTGGGTACTGGGCTGGTGATGGGTAGGGTTCGGGGTACGGGGGCTCTCTCTACCCGTCCCTCTGGGCCTGGAGATGGGCAGGGGAGCAGGGAGGACCTGCTGGGGTTGGCCCTTAAAGAACCACGCTCCAGAACGCTTCAACATCTAGATATGGAGAGAGAGATGGAGAGACAGAGAGAAAGAGAGAGAGAGGAAGAGATGTAGAGAGAGAGAGATGGGGGAGGGGAGAGACAGAGAAAGATAACATTTGATGGAGAGAGCGAGATTGAGATGGAGAGAGAGAGGAGGGGGGGGGGTAGTGTGCTTAGCAGATGAGTTCTCACATTGGACTGACAGGTAGGGCCATTTAATTAAAGGTTCCCTGGGGAGAGGTTTCACCGAACACAGGGTCAGCACTAAACAATACTGTGAAACGGGGTGACTAAGCAAACCCCCAAAAATAAAGTGTGAGTGTGATTAAGTCTGAACAGCTGAACCCTTCTCTCCCCACTTCCCTTTCCTCCTTCTCTATGTCCCCCCTTCTCTCCCCACTTCCCTTTCCTCCTTCTCTATGTCCCCCCTTCTCTCTCCCCTCATACATTTTGATTGTGATGGGACAAACAAACACAATCTTTTCTCATGATTTATTAACATGAAGGCGTATTCGTGGAGTATACATTAAAACAACTTTTTATTTTGTCTTCAACCTATAATTTCTCTATCATTCCACCCCTCCTTTCCTCTCTCCATCTCTCTCTCTCTCTCCCCCTCACCTCTTTGTGTTCGCTGCAGATCCTACAGACCCACACAGGACATGACGGCCGGCTGTTGTTCTGATTCCCACACTTACTGCACATATGCTGTGAGCAGAAACACACACATACACACACACTTACTTAAACCAGAGTTATTTTTATGATACACTCATAGGAAAAAAGGTGCCATCTAGAACCTGAAAGGGTTCTTCGGCTCTACCCATAGGAGAACCCTTTGAAGAACCCTTTTTGCTTCCAGGTAGAACCCTATTGGGTTCCGTGTAGAACCCGTTCCCCCAGAGGGTTAAACGTGGAACCCAAAAGAGTTCTACCTGGAACCAAAAAAGGGTTCTACCTGGAACCAAAAATGGTTCTACCTGGAACCGAAAAGGGTTCTCCTATGGGGACAGCTAAAGAACCCTTTTGGAACCCTTTTTATCTGAGAGTGTAGGACAAATGTAGGCACAGTTTGGGAGCTAGACAAAGAGAGCGACAGAAAGGATTTAGGAGCACATAACAGACTACTGACAGAATCAGCTCTGCTCAAAGCAACATGAAATAGTAAGTCGAACAAAAGAAGATTAGAAAACACAGAGACCTACAGGACTTGGACCTCTGATAACTGTCCAAACTCTCTACATAGCTCTATTATGTGTGCTAGTTACCTTCTTGCAGTGGGAACAGAGTACGGAGTTGACTCCCTGCTGGCCAAACGTCTGTCCACACAGCAGACAGCGAGACTGACCATCTCCACATGCTGTCTTCTTCATACTGTCCAACCTAGTGGCAAAACGCCTGCAGAACACACAGACACAGACACAGTTACAGACACACACACACACACACACAGTAAATACACGCAACACACATCAGACTGCCAGACTGACCATCTGGCCATGCTGTCTTTTGTCCAGACAGGTCGCCAACCACATAGAGTGGAGAGATCAAACGCACACACACAGTTTTGTCTCTTTCTCATTTTTGCCCCCCCCCCCCCCGCTCTCTCTCCCCCTCCCTCTCTCTCTCTCTCTGTCTCACCCGATCCTCTCCTGCTCCATGACCTCCATGGTCTCAGCCCGAGCCAGAACACTGTTGATGATCTCCTTCTCTTCGTCTGTTAGCTCCACCTCCTGAGGACCTCCTCCTCCATGGCCTCCACTGTGCCGGTGCATCCTGCTGACTGACCTGACAGACAGAGACAGGACACTTACAACGTCATATACACACATCAGACGAGACACACTTGACTTAACAGACACTTACAACCTAACATGCACAAATCAGAGGACACGGCACACTCAACTGTCGCCTCTGGAGTGATGTGTACTCTAGGTTCAATACTACCGAGTAGTACTCAGGGCTCAATACCCTGCTACTAGTGACTGAACATGCCTCTAGATGTTTTCACTGAACAGGGAACAGAGGCACAACATTATCATCGGCTAGATTAGAACACTGTCAAGTAGAATACAGCAGGGGTCCCCTAGGTGGGTACTTTGCTTCTGTAATAGTTGGAGAAACATTGGTACTGAACCCTGACCTGTTCACCGGATGCTGTTTCGACCCCCCCCCCCCCTCTCTCTCTGCCGCACCTGCTGTCTCAACCTCTGAATGCTCGGCTTTGAAAAGCCAACTGACATTTACTCCTGAGGTGTTGACCTGTTGCACCCTCTACAACCACTGTGATTATTATTTGACCCTGCTGGTCATCTATGAATGTTTGAACATTTTGAAGAACGATCTGGCCTTAATGGTCACGTTACTCTTATACTCTCCACCCAGCACAGCCAGAAGAGGACTGGCCAGCCCTCAGAGCCTGGTTCCTCTCCACCCAGCACAGCCAGAAGAGGACTGGCCAGCCCTCAGAGCCTGGTTCCTCTCCACCCAGCACAGCCAGAAGAGGACTGGCCAGCCCTCAGAGCCTGGTTCCTCTCCACCCAGCACAGCCAGAAGAGGACTGGCCAGCCCTCAGAGCCTGGTTCCTCTCCACCCAGCACAGCCAGAAGAGGACTGGCCAGCCCTCAGAGCCTGGTTCCTCTCCACCCAGCACAGCCAGAAGAGGACTGGCCACCCCTCAGAGCCTGGTTCCTCTCCACCCAGCACAGCCAGAAGAGGAATGGCCACCCCTCAGAGCCTGGTTCCTCTCCACCCAGCACAGCCAGAAGAGGACTGGCCACCCCTCAGAGCCTGGTTCCTCTCTAGGTTTCTTCCTAGGTTCCTGCCTTTCTAGGGAGTTTTCCCTAGCCACCGTACTTCTACATCTGCATTGCTTGCACTTTGGGGTTTTAGGCTGGGTATTTGTATAAACACTTCATGACAACTGCTGATGTTAAAAGGGCTTTATAAATACATTTGATTGAATGATTGATACTGTGTGTGTTCATTTATAAGTATACAGGATATCTACAATATAGCCATCAGCATACCTGATATCAAAGCATCACCAAGCTGTTTGCCCTGCCTCTTTTCCACTTTGTTAGCTCTCTCTCAATTCAATTTAAGGGCTTTTATTGGCATGGGAAACATATCTTTCTCTTTCTCTCTCTCGCTCTCTCTCCTCCCCCCTCTCTCTCTTCAGCCCTTTCTGTCCTTTCATAATGTTCTCTCCCTGATGATTGGAAATGTCAGGGGTTGCCGTGACAGCGGGCAGTTTGGCAACCTGACTGATTTCTGTAACTGTGTGTGTGTGTGCGCGCGTGTGTGTGTCTGCGTGTGACATCGGTGGTTGAGGCTGAAGTGGGGGGGGGAGAAAAGGAACGTTCTACAATGGCATGACACTGACCTCATCTCTCACACACATTGTACGATATCACATAAAACAAAAGAATTGCCCACTAATACAGGACTAGTAAAAGGCCCAGTGAATATCTTTTTTTCATTCTGATTTTTCAGGGGGTGCTGCAGCACCCTTGGCATCCCTGCCTCCTGTGGCTATGTATGGGTCATGACACCTATATCACTCGTGTAGCCTATTATACTCAATAAACCAACTTTGTGGCACACACACACACACACACACACACACACACACACACACACACACACACACACACACACACACACACACACACACACACACACACACACACACACACACACACACACTATTGAGTCGGCTGGTTGAAGTGGTGTTGTAAATCAATGGTCTAGATCAGTGTAAAGGGGTGGGGACAGAACAGTTATCTGATTCTTAATGTCATCCACTGAGAGGGAGGACATGCGACAGTTGAACATGATGTAATTCTCAAACACACACAGTGTGCAGGGCTAACGGGACTAAGATCAAAGCCAGAGACATGACTGAAGGGAGTTAGTCAGTAGGATGACACGCAAGGAAATATGATGTTAAAAATATATATATATATTTAGATCAGTGTGTGTGTGTGTGTGTGTGTGTGTTTGTATGTTAGAGGTTGATGGGAACTCTTCTCCTCTGACCCACCACTACAAGTAAACTTGTCACTGTAAGGACTTCTGTTCAATTTACGCTTTACAGGGCTGGGTGATACAGGAACTTGTGTACACTCTAGTGCATTATGCATACTCATGATTTCAGGTCATCTGAATCAGGAAGTACCTGCAGGGGAGTGGAATAGCACAGGAGGATACATCCCATCTAACACCCTGAGAGAACAGACCAGTCATGAAGAGCACTGGACTGAACCTGCACCATAAAAACAAAGACCTCTGCACTCCTCTAGCTCACTCCAACACACACACGAGCGAACGCGCACACACAGACGCCAGGAGGAAGTTACAGTAGACACGTCTTTCATATCGGGAAGAAGATTGAAAGCTGCACGTAGAGTCAATTTGAAATAACATTTCTGTTCGATTTTTTTCTCTTTCCAAAAAAATAAAAATAATGTACGTTTTCAGTTCACATCTGGTTTGAGTCTGATTTTAATGAGCCAGGTGGTTTTATAACAATATACTGTGTGTATGTTTGTCTGTGTGTGTGTGTGTGTGTGTGTGTGTGTGTGTGTGTGTGTGTGTGTGTGTGTGTGTGTGTGTGTGTGTGTGTGTGTGTGTGTGTGTAATGCTGGTGAATGAGGACCCAAAAGCGACTTAATAGAAACAGAGTCTTTACTCCAGTCTTAAACAAAAAACGATACTCCTGGATATTATCTTAGGTAAATCCAAAACAGGAAAACTGAAATCCTCTCGTCAGTAGAGAGGAACGACTGGAGACGCGACCACAGACTGCAGGTCGCTTCGGGAAGGCACAGGCCGTAGCTGACATAGACACCTGCTCATACGCAGCATCTGAAGAAGGCAAAAACACGACAGGGCGGAACAAGGACACAGAACAGCAAACATCAAACAAGGATCCGACAAGGACAGAAGCGGAAAACAGAGGGAGAAATAGGGACTCTAATCAGAGGGCAAAATAGGGGACAGGTGTGAAAGAGTAAATGAGGTAGTTAGGAGAATGAGGAACAGCTGGGAGCAGGAACGGAACGATAGAGAGAGAGAGCGAGAGAGGGAGAGAGGGAGGGGGAGAGAGAGGGATAGAAAGAGGGAAAGAACCTAATAAGACCAGCAGAGGGAAACGAATAGAAGGGAAGCACAGGGACAAGACATGATAATCAATGACAAAACATGACAGTGTGTGTTTGTGCATCTATCTGTCCTCAAGCTTGTCTGTCCTCTGCAGCTGCTGTCACAGACACACACGGCACAAGCAACACCCACACACAGTGAGCTGAGAGAGAGGACCTGTCACTGTGCATCTATCGACTGACACTGTCCCAGGGAAAAGCACGCACGCACGCACACACACACTCACACACAAATACACACACACACACAGCCCAAGGAACTGCAGTCTAACTGCAAAATGAAGTGAAGTAAAAGAAAGCGGAGGCATTTTAGCTCCACGAGACAGTGTGGGTTGACTAAGGACAATTGCTGTTCCCTGGGCTGTGTGTGTATGTATTTGTGTGTATTTGTGTGTGTATTTGTGTGTTTGTGTATTTGTATGTGTTTGTGTATTTGTGCATGTCTGTATGTGTGTGTGTATTTGTATGTGTGTGTGTGTGTGTGTGTGTGTGTGTGTGTGTGTGTGTGTGTATGTATTTTTGTGTGTGTGTGTGTGTGTGTGTGTGTGTCATGCCAGGGGCTAGCTAGGTCTGGCAGACTGTGTCATCCTCCTGTGTTTCTGTCATGCAAAAAGGCATTTCCCTCTTGTTTCTTTACGTTTCACGCTAGAAATACTGTAGAACTCTAATTACATTGAATAAATTCAAAGACAAATGCCATGGAAATAGGACGTCAAACCCTTTTCCATGTCCTCATTTGCATAATGTAGGATTTCATCCATAAACATCTGCAGCTATTCATCATTGCCTACATGGGTGAGGCTGTCGTTCTGTCTAGACCTGGGTTCAAATACTATTTAGGGTATTTCAATTACTTTCAAAGAGATTTGGAAGTAAGAACTTCAATATATTTTCTTTGAAAACACAAGGAGTTGAATATTGGAATGTATTTGTGTATATTCAAATAGAAATATTAAAATATTCCATGCATTTGAATCCAGGTCTGTTTGGAATTTGAAATAATGTATTTGGAAATAAGTATTTTGTATATATATATTTTTTAGTAAGCTATTTATAGAAAATTACTATTTGATTTGGGCCAGATTATTTGAAAATACTAAAATACACAAAAAAACAAGTATTTACATAACAAATAATCAAATACACATGTATTTGAACCCAGTTCTGGTACTGTCAGGCATGTAATGCTGCAGTCGTAGAATTAGAGGGGTATTCCTGTCACGCCTGCTCCCACTCTTTCCCCCTCTTCTCTTCTCCAGTGTCGGTCCTTACATTCTGAGTCCAACCACTTCTAATTCTATGGATTTTCCACTGCCTCAGGAATCCTAACAGCTCTGGAAAATCTCTGTAGCCAATCAGTTTGTCGATACACCAACTGGCTAGTTTATTAAATACATCTAATACCATTTAGTACGGTGTCAACACCCCTTGCCTCCAGAACAGCCTGAATTCTTAGGGGAATGGATTCTACAAATAGGAAACGTTCCATAGGGATGTGGGTCCATGCTGACGCGATGGCATCAGGCAGTTGCTGCAGATTGGCTTGTGGTACAACACCGCCACCAGCCTGTACAGGTGTCCATGGACTCATGCTGCTTACGCCAAATCCTAACTCTGCCATCAGCATGACCCAACAGGAACTGGGATTCGTTGGGACAATGCAATTTTTTTCCACTCCACAATTGTCAAGTGTTGGTGATCGCGTGCCCACTGGAGCCGCTTCTTCTTGTTTTTAGCTGATAGGAGTGGATCCTGGTGTGGTCGTCTGCTACAATAGCCCATCCGTGACAAGGACCGCTGAGTTGTGCATTTCGAGATGCAGTTATGCACAACACTGTTGTACTCTGCTGTTATTTGCCTGTTTGTGGCTCGCGTGTTAGATTGCACAATTCTTGCCATTCTCCTTCGACCTCTCTCATCAACAAGCTGTTTTCGCCCACAGGACTGCTGCTGACTGGATGTTTTTTGTTTGTCGCCCCATTCTCGGTAAACCCTAGACACTGTCGTGCATGAAAAGCCCAGGAGGGTGGCCGTTTCTGAGATACTGGAACCGGCACGCCTGTCACCGACAATCGTACCATGCTCAAAGTTGCTTAAGTCACTCGTTTTGTCAATTGTAACATTCAATCGAACAGTAACTGAATGCCTCGAAGCCTGTCTGCCTGCTTTATTTAGCAAGCCACGTGACTCAGTGTGTGCAGTAGCTATCCATTTTTGTGAACGGTACCTAATAATATATACAGTGTATTCAGAAAGTATTCAGACCCCTTGACTTTTCCACATTTTGTTACATTACATACAGCCTTATTCTAAAATGGAGTTTAAAAATTGAATAAACATCAATCCACATACAACACCCCATAATGACAAAGCAAAAACTGATTTATTAAACAGAAAAAACAGAAATACATTATTTACGTAAGTATTCATACCCATTGCTATGAGACTCGAAATTGAGCTCAGGTGCATCCTGTTTCCATTGATCATCTTTTAGATGTTTCTACAAATTGATTGAAAAGTTTGTGGTCATACGCACATCCTTAAAAACATTGGTCCTGGGATAATAAAGAATACTAGTATAGAACAAGAAGGCCCGCACACTGTTAAAGCTCCCAATTCATCGCTTTATTGACAACGTTTCGATCCGAAAGGGATCTTCGTCAGGTCAAACAAACAAACTGACAGATCACATATCCAAAATATACACATTTCACCTCACATGACCATTGCGGACATGACGCATGGTGGGTGCAAAAGCAATTTGTGCATCTCTAATAATTGAATAACAATGAGATGGGTACATGTAAACATAGCAAAAAAAGAATCGTCCTCTCACTGTCAACTGCGTTTATTTTCAGCAAACTTAACGTGTAAATATTGTATGAACATAACAAGATTCAACAACTGAGACAAACTGAACAAGTTCCACAGACATGTGACTAACAGAAATGGAATAATGTGTCCCTGAACAAAAGGGGGGTCAAAATCAAAAGTGACAGTCAGTATCTGGTGTGGCCACCAGCTGCATTAAGTACTACAGTGCATCTCCTCCTCATGGACTGCACCAGATTTGCCCGTTCTTGCTGTGAGATGTTACCCCACTCTTCCACCTAGGCACCTGCAAGTTCCCGGACATTTCTGGGGTGAATGGCCCTAGCCCTCACCCTCCGATCCAACAGGTCCCAGACGTGCTCAATGGGATTGAGATCCGGGCTCTACGCTGGCCATGGCAGAACACTGACATTCCTGTCTTGCAGAAAATCGCACACAGAACGAGCAGTATGGCATTATCATGCTGAAGGGTCATGTCACGATGAGCCTGCAGGAAGGGTACCGCATGAGGGAGGAGGATGTCTTCCCTGTAACGCACATCATTGATATTGCCTGCAATGACAACACGCTCAGTCCGATGATGCTGTGACACACCGCCCCAGACCATGATGGACCCTCCACCTCCAAATCGATCCCGCTCCAGAGTTCAGGCCTCGGTGTAACGCTCATTCCTTTGACGATAAACGCGAATCCGACCATCACCCCTGGTGAGACAAAACCGCGACTTGTCAGTGAAGAGCACTTTTTGCCAGGCCTGTCTGGTCCAGCGACGGTGGGTTTGTGCCCATAGGCGACATTGTTGCCGGTGATGTCTGGTGAGGACCTGCCTTACAACAGGCCTACAAACCCTCAGTCCAGCCTCTCTCAGCCTATTGCGGATAGTCTGAGCACTGATGGAGGGATTGTGTGTTCCTGGTGTAACTCGGGCAGTTGTTGTTGGCATCCTGTACCTGTCCCGCAGGTGTGATGTTCGGATGTACCGATCCTGTGCAGATTTTGTTACACATGGTCTGCCACTGCGAGGACAATCAGCTGTCCGCCCTGTCTCCCTGTAGCTCTGTCCTAGGCGTCTTACAGTACGGACATTGCAAATTAATGCCCCGGCCACATCTGCAGTCCTCATGCCTTCTTGCAGCATGCCTAAGGCACGTTCACGCAGATGAGCAGGGACCCTGGGCATCTTTATTTTGGTGTTTTTCAGAGTCAGTAGAAAGGCCTTTTTAGTGTCCAAAGTTTTCATAACTGTGACCTTAATTGCCTACCGTCTGTAAGCTGTTAGTCTCTTAACGACAGTTCCACAGGTGCACGTTCATTAATTGTTTATTAGTCATTGAACAAGCATGGGAAACAGTGTTTAAACCCTTTACAATGAAGATCTGTGAAGTTATTTGGACTTTTACGAATTATCTTTGAAAGACAGGGTCCTGAAAAAGGGACGTTTCGAGTTTAGAAGTTCCAGAAAATAATATATATTTACAAAATGACCAAGTAGGTGACCTGGAAGGCAAGACAAATGAAAATGACATATTCATGTAAGAAATGGTCTGATATCTCCTGACATCAAATTCAATTGATTAGACATGATTTGGAATGGCACACACCTGTCTATTTAATGTCACTCAGTTGACAGGGCATGTCAGAGCATAAACCAAGCCATGAGGTCGAAGGAATTGTCCGTAGAGCTCCGAGACAGGATTGTGTCGAGGCACAGATCTGGGGAAGGGTACCAAAAAATTTCTGCAGCATTGAAGGTCCCCAAGAACACAGTGGCCTCCGTCATTCTTAAATGGAAGAAGTTTGGAACCACCAATACTCTTCCTAGACCTGGTCGCACGGCCAAACTGAGCAATCGGGAGAGAAGGGCCTTGGTCAGGGAGGTGACCAAGAATCCGATGGTCACTTTGACAGAGCTCAAGAGGTTCCTCTGCGGAGATGGGAGAACCTTCCAGAAGGACAACCATCTCTGAAGCACTCCACCACTAAGGCCTTTATGGTAGAGTGGCCAGACGGAAGCCACTCCTCAGTAAAAGGTACTTGACAGCCCGCTTGGAGTTTTCCAAAAGGCACCTAAAGGACTCTCAGACCATGAGAAACAAGATTCTCAGGTATGATGAAACCAAGATTGAACACTTTGGCCTGAATGTCAAACGTCACATCTGGATGAAACCTGGCACCATCTCTACGGTGAAGCAGGGTGGTGGCAGCATCATGCTGTGGGGATGTTTTTCAGTGGCAGGGACTGGGAGACTAGTCAGGATCGAGGGAAAGATGAACACAGCAAAGTACAGAGAGATCCTTGATGAAAACCTGCTCCAGAGCGCTCAGGACCTCAAACCGGGGTGAAGGTTCAGCTTCCAACAGGACAACAACCCTAAGCACACAGCCAAGACAACGCAGGAGTGGCTTCTGGACAAGTCTTTGAATGCCCTTGAGTGGCCCAGCCAGAGCCCGGACTTGAACCCAATCAAACATCTTTGGAAGGACCTGAAAATAGCTGTGCAGCGACGCTCCCCATCCAACCTGACAGAGCTTGAGAGGATCTGCAGAGAAGAATGGGAGAATCTCCCCAAATACAGGTGTGCCAAGCTTGTAGCGCCATACCCAAGAAGACAAGGCTGTAATAGCTGCCAATAGTTTCTTAACAAAGTACTGAGTAAAAGGTCTGAATACTTACGTAAATGTGATATTTTATATATATATTTTTTTTACATTTGCAAACTTTTCTAAAAACCTGTTTTTGCTCTGTCATTATGGGGTATTGTGTGTAGATTGATGAGTGGGGAAAAATGATTTAATCCATTTGGAAATAGGCTGTAATGTAACAAAATGTGAAAAAAGTCAAGGGGTTTGAATACTTTCGAAATGCACTGTATATTTTAAGGGTATTCCACGTTAAAACTGTCAAAATATTTTGATATGCAATGATTTTAAAAGCTTTGTTTTTCCTTTTGCTTTTTGCCACACTTGGGAAACTTTTTTGCTACTCCACTTATCCTAGATTCCCTGGTTGTGATATGCTGATGTAGTGGGAGTTCTTTATAGAACATAGAAGATTCTAGAGAATTACATTCCCACAGGATTCCATACCCTGACAGCTGGATCACAATGGATCCTCCTCTCCATCCTTCTATCTCCACCCTCTTTCCTCTCATCTCTCATCCTCTCCTGTCTCTCTCCAGTCTTCACTCAGTGGAAGCAGATTATAAAGCTTGGAGCTCTCCACATCCCCTCCCTCTATCTCTGTTGATGACTCTCTGTGGATATACCTACACACACACATGCACGATGCACACGCGTCTAATGACATAAGCGCAGAAAAATGCTCAATACTAAGTCTGCAGAAAGCACACACACACACAAACACACACAGACAGGATTAAAGCTCTGATATGGCAGTGCTGTCTAGAAACATCTTCCTCAGTCGCTGAAGGGAGGAACTGATGACACAGTGTGCTGAAGGAGAAGACAGCTAACAAATATGGCTATAGGAAAAGACTAAACGGCTTGTAGATCTAGGGACTATGCTGTGACATCAGAGGGTTGTACAGGGGGAGGGAGAGAACACATACAGTGCCTTCGGAAAGTATTCAGACCCCTTGACTTTCTTCACATTTTGTTACATTACAGCCTTATTCTAAAATCTATAAAATATATTTTCCCTCATCAACCTGCAACACAGTACCCCACAGATTTATTTTGACATTTTTGCAAATTTAGTAAAAATAAAAAACCTTATTTACATAAGTATTCAGACCCTTTGCTACGAGACTCGAAATTGAGCTCAGGTGCATCCTGTTTCCATTGATCAAGGGCCTTGGTCAGGGAGGTGATCAAAAACCCGATGGTCACTCTGACAGAGCTCCAGAGTTTCTCTGTGGAGATAGGATTAACTTCCAGAAGGACAAACATCTCTGCAGCATTCCACCAATCAGGCGCCCTTTATGGTAGAGTGGCCAGACGGAAGCCACTCCTCAGTAAATGGCACATGAAAGCCGCTTGGAGTTTGCCAAAAGGTAACTAAAGACTCGCAGACCATGAGAAACAAGATTCTCTGGTCTGATGAAACACATATTGAACTCTTTGGCCTGAATGCCAAACGTCACGTCTGGAGGAAACGTGGCACCATCCCTACAGTGAAGCATGGTGGTGGCAGCATCATGCTGTGTTTATCAGCGGCAGGGACTGGGAGACTAGTCAGGATCGAAGGAAAGATGAACTGAGCAAAGTACAGATGAAAACCTGTACCAGAGAGCTCAGGACCTCGGACTTGGGCGAAGGTTCACCTTCCAAGAGGGCAACGACACTAAGAAAGACAACACAGGAGTGGCTTCGGGACAAGTCTCTGAATGTCCTTGAGTGGCCTAGTCAGAGCCTGGACTTGAACCCCATCTAACATTTCTGGAGACCTGAAAATAGCTGTTCAGCGACGTGCCCCATCCAACCTGCCAGAGCTTGAGAGGATCTGCAGAGAAGAATACAAGTGTTCCATGGTTGTAGCATCATACCCAAGAAGACTTGAGGCTGTAATCACTGATTAAAGGGTCTGAATACTTATGTAAATATATTATTTCATTTTATTTTTATTTTATAAATTTGCACAAAAAATGTAAAACCCGTTTTTGATTTGTCATGATGGGGTATTGTCTGTAGATTGATGGGGGGAGGGGGGCGACATTTTTTTATCCATTTTAGAGTAAGGTTGTAGCATGACAAAACAGAAGAAGAGTGAATCTTTTTTTTTTACAGTAAACATTACACTCACAATAGAATAAAGACATTACAAATGTCATATTATGTCTATATACAGTGTTGTAATGATGTGCAAATAGTTCAAGTACAAAAGGGAAAATAAATAAACATAAATATTGGTTGTATTTACAATGGTGTTTTTTTTTCACTGGTTGCCCTTTTCTTGTGGCAACAGGTCACAAATATTGCTGCTGTGATTGCACAATGTGGTATTTCACCCAATAGATATGGGAGTTTATCAAAATTGGATTTGTTTTCAAATTCTTTGTGGGTCTGTGCAATCTGAGGGAAATATGTGTCTCTAATATGGTCATACATTTGGTAGGATGTTAAGAAGTGCAGCTCAGTTTCCACCTCATTTTGTGGGCAGTGTGCACATAGCTTGTCTTCTCTTGAGAGCCAGGTCTGCCTTTGGCGGCCTTTCTCAATAGCAAGACTATGCTCACTGAGTCTGTACATAGTCATAGTTTTCCATAATTTTGGGTATGTCACAGTGGTCAGGTATTCTGCTACTGTGTACTCTCGGTTCAGGACCAAATAGCATTCTAGTTTTTTGTTAGTTCTTTCCAATGTGTCAAGAAATTATATTTTTGTTTTCTCATGATTTGGTTGGGTCTAATTGTGTTTCTGTCCTTGGGTTCTGTGGGGTCTGTTTGTGTTTGTGAACAGAGCCCATGGACCAACTTGCTTAGGGGGCTCTTCTCCAGGTTCATCTCTCTGTAGGTGATGGCTTTCTTATGGAAGCTTTGGGAATCGCTTCCTTTTAGGTGGTTGTAGAATGTAACACCTCTTTTCTGGATTTTGATAATTAGTGGGTATCGGCCTAATTCTGCTCTGCATGCATTATTTGGGGTTTTACGTGTCTCTCTCTCTCTCTCTCTCTCTCTCAATTCAATTCAATTAAATTCAGTGGGCTTTATTAGCATGGGAAACATGTTTACATTGCCAAAGCAAGTGAAATAGATAATAAACAAAGTTGAAATAAACAATCAGAAATGAACAGTAAACATTACACTCACAAAAGTTTTAAAAGAATAGAAACATTTCTAATGTCATATTATGGCCATGTACAGTGTTGTAACAATGTCTCTCTCTCTTTCTCTCTTTCTCTCTCTCGTGCCTGTCTGACCATCTGCATGTGGTGTGCTGGGTATTGGGGTGGGCTTGGGGGCCATGGCAGTTCATAGCCCTCTTGATTAGCAGAGGGGCGGCAACAGTGCTCGTTTGAGAGAGTGAAATTGTGTGTGTGCGTGTGTGTGATACACCAGGGGCAGCAGTCAGTCCGCCACAACAACAACATAGGCCTTATGCTAATGAATGCTTGTTCTCTCTCCCTTCTTTCTCCCTCTCCCTCTGACTCTCTCCCTTTGCATCTCTCACTTTCTCTCTCTCTCCATCTCCCCCCTCTCTCTTTCTCTTCCAGACAGCCCTTCTGTCAATCTACTGCTGCAATCACAGGTGGTATGACCTGAGGAGATGGATGGAGGTGAAGATGTGACATAGGTCAGGGCTGGGCAGATAGCTTAGGAGGTTGTTGGCACCTTAATTGGGGAGAATGGACTTGGTAATGGTAATTGCTGGAGGGGAATGTGTGGAATGGTATCAAAGACATCAAACACATGGTTTCCATTATGAGCTGTCCTCCCCTCAGCAGCCACCTGTGGTGGATAGAGAAAAAGAGAGAAGGAGTCATTTGATTTGATTTTATTAGGATCTCTTTTAGTCCTCATTAGGACTAATCTTCCAAGAGTCCTTAAACATTAAAATACAATTTAGAATATGATCATTTTAACATATAACACACTGTTACAAACATACATAATACACTGACATACAGTATTAACCAGATAAATACTCTAATAGTCAGAAAATATATATTGATTCCTTCATCTACCATACCCCGCACAACCTTCCAATTTATTATATTTAAATAGTTCTAAAGTATTGTTTGCATATATATTTTGAAAGGTTTCTGGTTTGCTCAGATACATTTTTCAAATTCTTTATTGCTCTAAATCGAAATGTTATTTTGACTATTCCTCTTTTCTGTCTTTATAACACATAGATGGTAGACAATTTATTCCTAGTGTTTACTTAATGTCTGTCTCTTACCAACTGAATACTGTTGTGAATAGAGTTTGGCTGTTTTAAATGGTGCACATTGTGAAATAAAATAAGCATGTTTTTTTCAATTATTGTGTTGATTGACGACCAGCCAAGTGTCACACCCTGATCTGTTTCACCTGTCTTTGTGATTGTCTCCACCCCCCTCCAGGTGTCACCCATCTTCCCCATTATCCCCTGTGTATTTACACCTGTGTTCTCTGTTTGTCTGTTGCCAGTTCATCTTGTTAGTCAAGTCAACCAGCATTTTGTCTCAGCTACTTATTTTTCCCCAGTCTCTTTTTTTCACCCTCCTGGTTTTGACCCTTGCTTGTCCTGTCTCTGAGCCCGCCTGCCTGACTACTCTGCCTGCCTGACTACTCTGCCTGCCCCTAAGCCTGCCTGCCATCCTGTACCTTTGCCCCTACTCTGGATTATCAAGCCCTGACTACCTTGACCTGTCATTTGCCTGCCCCTGTTGCTGTAATAAACATTTACTTTGACACAGTCTGCATCTGGGTCTTACCTTCAAACCTGATAGTACGAACTGGCCATGACTGACCCAGCAGTCCCGGGCCAGCTGCGTGACTCCATCTCCTCTCAAGGAGCAACCATCGGGAGGCACGAGGAACTGCTTCGTGGCCTTAGGGAGGGGGTCCAAACGTTGGCTGAACGCCATGACCGGGCATTGTATATTTTGCTGGAGCAATTCCGCAGGTTGTCTGGGAGGCAGCCTACTACGGTGGTAACCCTCAGTAACCCAGCTGCTAGCAGTGCCGTCTCATCGGTCACTCCACCTTCTCGGGAGCCCCACTTACACCCCCCCCCCCCCGGAACGCTTCAATGGAGGGCCGAGCACCTGTCGGGTGTCTCTAGCTCAGTGTGCTCTCATTCTCAAGCTTCAGCCCCCCTCCTTCCCCCAGATTGCTCCAAGAATGCCTATCTCATCACACTATGTCCGGGAGGGCTCTCGCCTGGGCTACTGCTGTATGGGAACAACAGTTGGTCATATGCGTTAGTCTGGAGGGGTTTGTGGGAGAGGTGAAGGTTTTTTACGCCCCATTCTCCGGGAGAGAAGCTGCCCGGAAGCTAATCCAGCTTCGGCAGGACTCCCACTGTGTGGCAGATTGTGTGGAATTCCGCACGTTGGCAGCAGAGAGTGCTTGGAACCAGGAAGCACTGTTCGATATGTTCCTGCACGGCGTCTCGGAGGAGCCAGGAACGGCGAAGGGAGAGGAAATTCGACTTTGCTTGCATGTCCAGGGATTCCCATCTTGCCTCCGCGTCATCCCAGAAGTCCCCGATGATCTCGTTGCTGAGAGAATCTGAGGCTTACCGACCTTCCCCGAGAGTTGCCGAAGACGGCTGAGCCACTGCTTCCCGAGCCTATGCAACTAGGTAAGAGCTTGGCTGTTGCCAGCGGAATGGTAATACAGGATCAACACGAAGAGTTGTCTGTATTGTGGGACTCTTGGTCATTTTGTTTCCTCTTGTCCTTTAAAAAGACCAGGCTCACTGGTAGGAGTGAGTACTCTGGTGGGCCATATGGAGAACTTTCTTGCTTTCCTTGCTCGCACCCCTTTTCATGCCATTCTGCTGTGGGGAAACCAGTCAAAATCCCCCCTGGTCCTCATTGACTCTGGGACCGATGAGAGCTTTTAGGATGCTACCCTGGCTTCCGAGCTGAACATACCCACTCAGCCCCTTTCCGCTCCCATGAATGTTAGAGAGCTGGATGGGCGCTCTATAGGCCGCGTCATTCATATTACTCCTCCCATATTACCCCTCCTACGGGTGTCAGGGAATCACAGCGAGATTATTCAATTCCTGCTCATGAAGTCTCCTCAGATTCCCGTGGTTTGGGGATTCTCCTGGCTCCAGCGACACAATCCTCCTCATCAACTGGTCTACTGGTGCCATCATGGGCTGGAGTCCATTCTGCCATGCCCAGTGTCTGAAGTCGGCGCAGCTTTCCCCGGGACGTATTCCTGGGGGCTCGGAAGATGTCCCGGACCTCTCCGCCATTCCCACGGAGTACCAGGACTTTTGGGAGGTGTTCAACAAGGCCCGGGCCACTTCACTTCTGCCGCACCGACCATACGACTGCGGGATTGACCTTTTCCCTAGCACCACTCCGCCCCGGGGACAACTGTACTTGCTGTCGGGACCGGAGACCAAGGCTATGGACACCTACATTGGGGACTCCCTAGCTGCAGGATTTATACGTCCTTCATCCTCTCCCGCCGGCGCAGGGTTCTTTGTGGAGAAGAAGGACAAGAACCTGCGCCTGTGCATCGACTACCGGGGACTCAATGGCATAACGGTGAAGAACCGCTACCCGCTACCACTCATCTCCTCGGCCTTCAAGCCGCTCCAGGGGGCCACCGTGTTTTCCAAGCTGGATCTACGGAACGCCTACCACCTGGTGCGGATACGGGAGGGGAATGAGTGGAAGACCGCCTTCAACACGGCCAGAGGCCACTAAGTATTTGGTCATGCCATTTGTCCTCAACATGTTGAACTGGTTCGTCTTCATCTACATTGATGACATCTTCGTCTTCTCCCACTCCCCCCAAGAACATGTGCTCCACGTCCGACAGGTTCTTCAACGCCAGAGACATCCTGGACCCAGGCCCCATCGCGGATTTCCAACGCCAACACCCCGGTCAACCAGGTATGCGCCCAGGTAGGACGCCAGGTGGCGCCCCTAGTGGGGGGGGGGGTACTGTCACACCCTGATCTGTTTCACCTGTCTTTGTGATTGTCTCCACCCCCCTCAAGGTGTCACCCATCTTCCCCATTATCCCCTGTGTATTTATACCTGTGTTCTCTGTTTGTCTGTTACCAGTTCGTCTTGTTTATCAAGTCAACCAGCGTTTTTTCTCAGCTTCTGCTTTCCCCAGTCTCTTTTTTCCTCGCCCTCCTGGTTTTGACCCTTGCCTGTTCTGTTTCTGAGCCCGTCTGTCTGACCACTCTGACTGCCCCTGAGCCTGCCTGCCGTCCTGTAACTTTGCCCCACCTCTGGATTACCTACTTCTGCCTGACCCTGAGCCGGTCTGCCGTCCTGTACTTTTGCACCTACCTTCAAACCTGATACCAAGAGCATTGAGCATGACTAAAACAGAAGAACCATATCTCCACCTTAAAACAATCCTTGCTGCTTGTTTCTGTTCAATCTGATGCACACAGAACAATAGTTAACTTGACTCCCAATTAATGCTTGGGTTGTTTGCTTAAGAATCTTTCCCGGTAAATATTTAGCTATCCTTCTGATCATGCATGCATGTAATATATTTTTTTTTACATAGATTACTTATTTGAGACGCTGCACTCCTAGTAGTTTGGTTTCTGCCACTTCCTCAATTTTTACTCCCCTCGTACTTAATTGTATCCCATGCTGTGTTGACCTTTTCCTGGTAGAACAGACCAACATAACCTTGGTTTTCTTAGTTAGTTCCGGCAAACCCACTCCCTGATATTTCCCAGATCTACTTGTAGAGCTTGCTATATCTGTTGAACCGATTGTCTTGATGTATAAATTGTAGTATCATCTGCAAATATAGTAGTTTGAGTTTCAGATAAGGCATAAGGAAGATCGTTGGTATATATTAAGTGAAGAAGGGGCCCAAGGCAGCTGCCCTGCGGTATTCCACAGTTTAAAGCATGAGGGGAAGAAAACGACCCATTGATATAGGTGGACTGTTTCCTGTCAGTTAGATATGCCTGTACCCAATTCAATGCTGCCTCCATAATGCAATAATCTTGCACTAAATAAAATGCTGCACTGAAATCTAAAAATAGTACACCTGCCATTATCCATAGCATTGAGCCATTGGTCAGTCAGTGATGGAAGAGGTTCAGGAGTGAGGGATAGAAAGAGAACAAGGAGTAGTAGAGGTCAGAGCTGGGTGGATAAAGAGAGGAAGAGAAGGATAGATGAAGAAGAGATGGATAGAAGGAGATATAAAGGGGAAGAAGAAGGTCCCCAGAGACACATCTTCAGGAAGGAACAATGATATATATAAACTTCTGGATTGCTGATGCTATGTATTGGCCAGTGAGAGGCTTTGAAGCCACCGGTCGGACATATTTGCACTCCCCAGAAGAAGCAGAAGGACAAAATGACATGTATTTGAGTATTTACATTGTAGTGGGGACAGTAACATAAAAAGGATACTTTAAGGAAAACAAAGTTGCACACCTCTTCAAGGAACCCCCACTGGTGGTCAATAAGAGTGGTCACAATATTGGAGACAGCTTGGTGAGATCTGACCTGATCCCTGAGCCCACTCAGACACTCTTGACATCCATTCCAAATGGGATCTACAAATGTGGCTCATGCGCACAGTGCAATAGCACTACAAAAATATCCTCTTTCAGACACCCACATACAGATCGAAAAATTCCTGTTAGGGGTATCATCTGATGCAAGACAAAGGGAGTAATCTATCTCATCACCCTTCTTATGAACAATTATATTTTCCGTGAACAGGTCTTGTAAATGAATATATTCTTTCTACAGCTTATCAGATATGTTCCCCCTGTTGATGATGCCTGTTATGCATTATGGTTGAACCAAAAGATTACAAAAACATTTCATGAAATTGGAAATATTTAAATATATAGGTAAAATTGTATGAAACAATAATGTTAATGTGCTATGCTAATGATAACAATGACATAATATATTCAATATGCTGTGAGCTATTGTCTTTTAACAGTTTCGCTCGGTTCATTCTGATCAACCTACTGTAGCAATTACGACACACCCCTCACTATTGTCATTGATTGTACTAATTGCACTGTTTGTCTACATAAACTGGTTCAAGCATTCATGACATTACCCTGAAGAAGACACAGTGATGCCATACCATTGGTGTTTTTTTACCCAATAAATTACTGGGAGCTTATATATATGGTGTGCGACTCTCGTTGTTTTTATAGCTTACAGTTTGTTCTCCGTTAGTCAGCACCTCCACACTAAATAATTTTCTCTGGGTGTGCGCCAGCTCATGCTTTTTATTGGACTGATCATGTCAACATCATACTTTCAAAATCTTATCTAGTAGTCATCATTATGAATCAGGTCGACAATCTACTGGCAAATCCTTTTCAATCCTTGTAATATGAAGAGAAATTACAGATAAAACGTATCGGCGCTCATCGGCCATTGGACATAAACATTACACAGCAAGTTGGAAATCGCAAATTCAACAATGAGTGGTTTGGAAGGAATCAATGGCTAACTGCAAGCATTGCAAATTAATCACTAGCCTGCTATTCAGTGGAGAGGCTGTGTGGTCCAAGTCTGGGTTTAACTTCTTAGGGCTAGGCCCCTTTTCTCTCCACTTCCTGCCTGAATGACGTTCCCAAAGTAAACTGCCTGTAGCTCAGGCCCTGAAGCCAGGATATGCATATAATTGGTACCATTGGAAAGAAGATTATTTTTGAGAGAGACCATCCTCTTAGAAATGCAAGAGAAAGGTCATATTGAAAACTCCCTGGGTGCAATTCCTATGGCTTTCATGGGGTGTTTGCAGTCTATGTTCAAGCTTTCAGGCTTGTGTAACAGTATAACTTTAAACCGTCCCATCGCCCCGACACGGGCGCGAACCAGGGACCCTCTGCACACATCAACAACAGTCACCCACGAAGCGTCGTTACCCATCGCAAAAAAAAAACCGGCCCTTGCAGAGCAAGGGGCAACACTACTTCTAGGTTTCAGAGCAAGTGACGTAACTGATTGAAACGCTACTAGCGCGTACCCGCTAACTAGCTAGCCATTTCACATCCGTTACACTCACCCCCCTTTCAACCTCCTCCTTTTCCGCAGCAACCAGTGATCTGGGTCAACAGCATCAATGTAACAGTATAACTTTACATTGTCCCCTCACCCCGACACGGGCGCGAACCAGGGACCCTCTGCACACATCAACAACAGTCACCCACAAAGAATCGTTACCCATCGCTCCACAAAGGCCACGGCTTTTGCAGAGCAAGGGGCAACACTACTTCTAGGTTTCAGAGCAAATGACATAACTGATTGAAACACTACTAGCGCGTACCCGCTAACTAGCTAGCCATTTCACATCCGTTACACTTGTAACTTCAAAATTGAATAAGAAATAACAGTTTTAGTAGAAAGACACAGTCTTGGAAATTTGTGTTTGCGCACGCCATGAAGACATTACGCACCTGCTAAAATCTGTTTCCTATTGAACATACTTCTTTCCGAAATAAATATTATAGTTTGATAACATTTTAGGGTATCTGAGGAGTAAATAGAAACATATTTTGACTTGTTGAAACAAAGTTTAGGGGTCGATTTTCAGATTCCTTTCTCTGCAAGTTGAACGAGTGGATTACTCAAATCGATGGCGCCAACTAAACAGACTTTTTGGGATATAAAGAAGGATTTTATCTAACAAAACGACACTACATGTTATAGCTGGGATCCATAGGATGACACATCAGAGGAAGATTTTCAAAAAGTAAGTGAATATTTAATTGTTATATGTGAATGTATGAAACCTGTGCCGGTGGAAAAATATTTTGATGTGGGGCACCATCCTCAAACAATCGCATGGCATGTTTTCGCTGTAATAGCTACTGTAAATCGGACAGTGCAGTTAGATTGACAAGAATTTAAGCTTTCAGACATAAGACACTTTTATGTACCTAAAAGTTTAAAATCCATAATATTTATGATTATTTATTTGAATTGCGTGCCCTCCAGTTTTACCAGAAGTTGTCCTGCTAGCGGGACACCTATGCTTATTAAGGGTCTCTTTTCCAAGCTTAAAAGGATAAACATTCACATGCAACACCATGGGCCAGAATACACTGGCCATGCTGTCAATCCAGAATGACTTCTGCCGCGTTCAAAACAACTGGAAACTTGGAACTGGGAAATCTCAGAGTTCAAGACAACTGGAACTCTGAAAATATCACGCTCCGACTGGGAAAATACATTTTGAACGCTCATCCAACTCAGAATTCCAAATCGGGAACTCGGGCCTCTTTCTAGAGCTCCGACCTAAAGATCACTGATGTCAAGATTCAACATTGTTCTTTTCAGAGTTCCCAGTTGTCTTGAAAGCACCATAAGTCCAGAATGCCAGACTTTGATAATGTTTGATGACAAAATTTGCCCACAAGAAGGACCACTGCGCCACCTTCCTGTTCAAGTGAGCACAGCACAACAAGGTGAGGCCAAAAATGTATTGTGTACTGCTGCATAAATGATGTAATATGCCAGGGAGATATGTATACTGTAGCTAAGAAAGTAATACTCAGTGTTTGTTGTGTAGTAAGCTGTTAGTAGCCCATGTGCCTCACCCTAATAATTTGGTCCCTTTCCCCATCATAACTTAGCATACTGTTCTGACTTGGTGGTGCAAATGTAGCCTATAACCAGTTTTAGAGAAATGTAATCATTGAATATTGTAATAGCTTTCATTGTCTGCTTATATCGGGAGCCGAAGACGTGGATGTCGATTAAGGCAGCCCCCCGTACCTCTCTGATTCAGAGGGGTTGGGTTAAATGCGGAAGACACATTTCAGTTGAATGCATTCAGTTGTACAACTGACTAGGTATCCCCCTTTCCCTTTCCCTTCCCCATTTATTTATCCTACGGTTCTAACTTGGTGTACAGGGAGAATACTGTAAGAACGGCCTATGTTCTGAATTCTCACGCTGTACTTTTCAAAAAAGTGCTGAACAAATAGTTATATTGACTACGTCCATCTTAGCTCGCTCATTAATGTCTTACTCGAAATGACGGATTGCCTCTTATGCGCTCATCGTTCCCTTATGCCATAGTTTGTACATCTCAATTGTCAGTAGAAACCACATTTGTTTAAGCGAAGCCAGCCATATCAGATATGTTTTTTTTAAAGGCAGTAAATGAGACTGAATGAACTGTTTCGCTGCCAGACAAGGCTCCGCTGATATCCAGGTGTAGCGGTGGGAAGGATTCACTCCATGGTGCTGAATAGAAAGCTCTGCTGTTGGGACAGTTTTATGTAGGCCCTAACAGTTTGTGGGCATCGTTTGTCACTGTTATAGTGCAATTAATGTATTGTTTAGTGTTGTGTTGTGTTGTGGCTTTGCTGGCATGGATCTAAAAACATTTTTTGTTTGTTTGCCGCACCAAGATATACATGCTAAAATCGCCACTGGCAACCCTACTCATGGGATCAAAAAGTCCTGCACATTCCTGCATACTAAGTAGCTCTCCAGGAGGGGAGTTAGTCACCTTTGAAGGGTACTTCTCAGAACCAGTAGGGTACCTCTCTGTAAGAAATGGGGTGTCCAATACTGGGAATAATGTGCCAAAGATGTTCTGCTCATAAGAGCTCATTTGTTGCTCTATTTCTATCCAGCTGGTGGATGTGTGAGGTTCTATCCTCTCTTTCAGATACGGCTGTGTGGCCATGCAGCATCAACATTCAGCTCAGGTCTCAGGTTCAGAATGAATCTTATAGTTATGGTTCCCTCACACATTCATTTTCCCAGCCAGGGGACGACTGTCACAAAACATATTAACAGTATGGTACTCAGAGGAAATGGACACGGCTTAATATTCAGCAACCGTCTGATTCAGCATCGAACACGCACTACTGCTTCCACATACGCACAACACCACCACCCTTCACGGCTATACACACTCCAAACATACTCATGGTACATTGCTAATTAATCACCTCTGGTCACACTTTGTTGTGCCGGAGAATATCTGTTTTTCAAACCCTGTCATGAGAGAGAGCAGCCAGGGAAGTAGTGAACGACATCGCTTTCCCTGCAGATTTGGGGAAGGAAGTCAATTACTGTAGGTTCCAACTGTGCCAAACTGACGAAAATACATTCCAACATCCTGGATGAAATGAGGTGGAAAATTCTCATTGAAAGCAATGGGAAACTGTCCAACTCATGAATGTGAGTTGATTGGTTAAATGGATTAGGTTGGAATTGAGTTCACTCCAACCCTGACCTCCATTTATCATCATGGAGAGTCCATAATGTACGAAATGAATAAGCAATGGCAGCAGGCTATCCTTTCCCATTCTTTTCTACATAGGCGTGTGTGTGTGTGCGTGTGTGTGTGTGCGTGTGTGTGTACCCAAGAAATATTATTATCTTCCAGGTACCGAAAAGTCCCAGCAAGGATAGTAAAACAAGGAAAATTCTCCCTCGTGAAGGCCATTTTAAGTTTAGGGTTAGGTTAGGGTTACAATTAGGGTTAGCGGTTATGTTTAGGGTAAGGGTTAGTAGTTATAGTAGTAGTATCAGTAGTAGTAATAGTAGTAGTAGTAGTAGTAGTAGTAGTAGTGCTAGTAGTAGTAGTAGTAATAGTAGCAATAGTAGTAGTAGTAGTAGTAGTAGTAATAGTAGCAATAGTAGTAGTAATAGTGGTAATAATAATAATAGTAATAGTAGTAGTAATAGTGGTAATAATAATAATAGTAATAGTAGTAGTAGTAGTAATAATAACAGTAATAGTAGTAATAACAGTAATAGTAGTAGTAGTAGTAATAATAACAGTAATAGTAGTAATAACAGTAATAGTAGTAGTAGTAGTAATAGTAGTAGTAGTAGTAATAATAATAACAGTAATAGTAGTAATAACAGTAATAGTAGTAGTAGTAGTAATAATAACAGTAATAGTAGTAATAACAGTAATAGTAGTAGTAGTAGTAATAGTAGTAGTAGTAGTAATAATAATAATAGTAATAGTAGTAATAACAGTAATAGTAGTAGTAGTAGTAGTACTAGAATAAGTAATTGTAGCAATAGTAGCAGTAGTAGTAGTAGTAGTAGTAGTAATAGTAGCAATAGTAGTAGTAGTAATAATAATAATAATAATAATAGTAGTAGTAGCAGTAGCAGCCTGCTACTGCACTGCAGTAGTAACGGAGTAACGGCTGATAGCATGTTTGGCATTACAACATGGCTGAGTACTCCATCCTTCCCAGCTCATCATCTTCTACAGCTGGAGAGTATACAGACAGTGCAGTGCTATACAGACAGTGCCAAACCAGACTCCAACATCATGCTCTCATAAACAACTACAGCAGCCATCCACATCCGTCTCTCACCATCTTAATTATTTTCTAGGGTGATAAATGTCCACAGCAGATTGTAATTAAGTCCAGCAGCACTGTCTTATCTTACCATTGTAAAACTAGGACAAACTCCCTCTTGCTCTTTCTACTGCGGAGTAATGGATCACATTGAGTGCTTTTCCAGGAGCGCTACTGTATATTGCAGGCTGCAGCAGTGCCAATACAGGAACACTATATTACAGCCAGGAGTCCAACTACACAAAGACAAGGGGAAAGATTGGAGACTTTCTGACAATATACATCATGCCTGACGCCATTCCATACACTTGAACTTGCTGTTTTAGTAGATGACCGCAGAGGATCAATCTGCAATGTATCACTTTTAAATCTGTCTACTAAGAGGGTAAAACCCCCAACCCGGTGAATATTTCCCCTGACTTCAGCAGCCGTGGGGGTTTGGAGTGAGTGATGTAAGCACTGTCAGTTTCAGCACCTCAGTCAGCGCCAAACTCTGCATCCCACACACAAACACACACACACACACACGGTCAATAATACCTATCACAGGCAATGGTAGACCATGAGAAAATAAGAGCTGATCGATATACTGCAGCTAGAGCATGTTCTATAGGGAATCATAACCTGACCTTTGACCTCTCCACACTCATGCATGCAGGCACGCACATACCTTGTAGCATGAAGAAGAAAAAAAAAAATCTCTGACTTGCTTTTCTCCTCTTTCACATTGTTCTTTATCTTGACCTTTCTCTGCTGCCAGTATGTGTTATAGTTGGCAACTGAAGGCTCCCTCACCTCATTTACAGACGGGCTAGTTCGGAGTAAGTGTGCGTGTGAGACAGGTCTGAAACAGTGGCTGTCGGTGCAATGGGGAGTAACGGGGAGAGACTCCACACTATCTGTCCTGACTGTCGGTTTCTGCTGTAGCTGACTTGACATCGTCTTGTTTTTCGTAATCGCTGTACTTGCAGCTTGACACGTCAAATGTAAATGAGTCCATAGTGAAGGAAGGGGGAGAATATGGCCTGAAGAGATCATGGCAAGGAAAGCTTTGTTTAGCATATTGCCCCTTAAGAACCTTGTTCCGCACTCTTCTATCCCCAGAAGGGATTAAGCCCAAGTCTTTTTGTGTCAATATACCCACAAGAGGCTGGAGACTGAGGTTACAGAGACATCAACCTCTCCTGTCATCTCAGTATGCAGCTCTTTGTGGATCTCACTGTAATAAATTATGTCCTGCAGTGGTGACACAGAGTGGGGCATTCAATTACTGGAAAGGGAGGAATAGAATGAATAGAAGTCCTTTTCTATTTTCACATAAATCAACCTTTTTTCCCCCTCTAAAATGTATAATTTTCTCAGACGTGGCACATGTTGACTATTTACATCCTGAATGATGGATTCTTGCAATCCATATAGGTCAATTCCTTCTTGTCGAGTCCTTCTAATCTAACGTCATCTTTTTTTCCAATCAACCACATACTGACACACAATCACAATGCTCTCACTTCTCTTACCTGACACTTCTCCAACAGTTCTTTTAAAGGTTTTTCTTCCTCCGACAGAGATTGGAGATGTAAAAGAAATAGAGGTGGAGAGAGAAATATCAAAGAAAGCGTCCTGCCTCTGTGCGACTGTCACAATTTCTATAGGAGCGCTCTTTCCACAACAGTCCACAAACACTCCCTCCACTCGCACGCGACCGAGTAGTCCGACCTCCTCATTTAAAGCCACGAGCCCTGAACCCCGCCCCCTCACGCTCAGTCGCGCGCTGAACGGAGAAACGGGGGGGTGAGAGGCAGCTACCGTACCCACAGGAGGGAAACCCCTCCCACACAAGAGATGAAAGGTTCTTCTGTGAGGAGTGGAAGAGCTCCCCATGATGATGGTGATGAAGATGCACTGTAGTGTTCACTACATTTATACCCCTGGATTTTGTATGCCTTTTTTTCTTTTGATAATAAATGGTGCGATCTATTGTTGTTCATTACAATGAATTGATGATGATGATGATGATTATGACACATCCTCATCATCATGGCTGTCCCCTAATGATAATCCCTTGATTAACCTATCAGGTGGATCTCTAATGATAATCCCTTGATTAACCTATCAGGTTAACTGTGCATGCCCAGGTGTTTTATCCACCATACCATATGAGGCAGCGTCTTCCTATTTACTGGCCTTCTATTTATAGTCCTATTCGTTATTTCCCTCTGAGCAACTCAGCTGCAAGCATTATTCTGTTCCATACAATCTGAATACAATAGTCCACAAATCAAATGCACAGTCCTATTCTAGAATTTTCTAAATCATTAGAATAGAGATTAGAATATGAGGGAGAGGAAATATTCCAACTGACCCTCCTGACCCCCTGCTGAGGTTACTCATTCACTGATTCTGTCTTTGAAAAAGAGTGTCCTTGCTACAGGGTTTGTGTGTGTGTGTGTGTGTGTGTGTGTGTGATTCAGTGATCTCACTGTAGCCCTCTTGAGGTTGTTCTTGGCCATGACAGAGGAGAGACGAGGTCTTGCAGTGGACTAGGTTCTGCAGTGCTACAGCATTCGCTCTCTCGCCACGGTACATTGGCTGCCTAATTGACCGGGCATTGCCCCTCTTGAAAAGCCTATATAAAACTCACGCCTGCCCCCCCAACACACGCACAAGGCTATATAACGTATTACTCTTTTTAAAGTCCGCTGATTCAGGAGAGCTGTGCCAGCATTGAAATGAGGTACAGGACAAACATGAGAGAGCTTTACAGGGATAAATGATGCTATGAAAAAAATTAAAACATGACTTAAACATGAACCAAACAGATTTTATGATGGAACAGCTGTCAAATACAATACAAAATATCACAACGCTTTACATTTTTAAACCTAACCCAGACGACCCTGGGCCAATTGTGCGCCGCCCTATTGGACTCCCAATCACGACCGCTGCGCCACTCGGGAGCCCCTCCATACTCCATAATAATGTGGGGACATATTTAAAAGTAACACTGGCTCCAACTGGTTCAATCAGGCTCCCTGGTTTCCTCTCAGTCTGACTGATACCCTGTAGGGTTTGGGTGACTGGATCCCCCCAAACACAGGTGAAAGGTCAGGGTTCCCAGCATCCTCTGGCCACAGGAAGCGGAATCGCTGCAGCAGAGTGACCAGGATGAGGAAGAGTTCCATACGTGCCAGCAGCTCCCCGAGACACACACGAGGACCTGGAACACACACACACACACACACACACACACACACACACACACACACACACACACACACACACACACACACACACACACACACACACACACACACACACACACACACACACACACACACACACACACACACACACACACACAATTATCAGTAACATCATGACAGAGTACAAAATCTCACTGGCCTAACTACCAATTTCACTGTTTCTGTTCTCTTTGTCTCTGATTGTTTGCTTATTAAAAACTGTCTACTTGGCCAGCAGGGGCTGAAGCATGACTTGTCACGTTTACATAACTAACAACAGCAGTTATATAAATCCAGAACTAAACACTAGTTACATAAACAGCCCAGGATTTACATCATAAACCTCAGACACCTGTAGATCCACTGAGCAGCTCCGTTTCTCTCTAGAGAATAAGATGACAGTATTCCTGTCTATACCCTTTGGCTGCATCTCGATCCTCTCTCCTCGTCCCCTCTCATTCATCTGCACTGATATGATTGATAGAACTGGTGGCCATGTTGTCAGAAGCTATTTATTATCAGTTTTACCTGCCGAGAACACCAGAAAGGCTTCTGGTTTCACAAACTGCCCGTCATCATTCAGGAAGTGGGCAGGGTTAAAGTCATTTGGACGCTCCCATTGGCTGCTCTCGAAGAGCACAGAGGTGAGGTTGGTGATAACCAGAGTCCCCTTTGCCAGAGAGCGAGGGAAAGACAGAGAGAGAGGAGGGAGAGAGGGATGGGGAAGGAGAGTGAGTGAGAGGGGGAGGGAGGGAGAGAGAGGAGAGTGTAGGGGGGCAGAGAGATGGAGAGAAATAGAATGATAAGGGGAAGACAGGCAGAAAGACAGGTAGTAGGAGACAGAGGTGGGCAGGGAGCAAGAGAGAGAAAAACACAAAGAGATGGGGAGAGAGGCCAATAACAACTGAAGGATAATGCCAAATTCATGACCATACATGTTGAATGCTGAAGGTCAATGCATTTGTGTGTGTGTGTGTGTCTGTGTGTGCACTCATGTGTGTGTATGTGTGCTTGTGTGTGAATGTCACTTATCACCTTGGGTATGTTATAGCCCACAAGCCTTGTTCCCCAAAGGGCCAACATTGACCAGATCTGTCCCTTGTGTGTGTGAGTGTGTGTGTAATTTAAAAGGTTATCGTGTGTGTACCTCTGGTATGTCATAGCCCATGAGCTTGGTGGGTCTGATGGTAGCATGAAACACCCCTAGCGGTGCGATGTTGGCTAGACGCTGGGTCTCATGGATAGTGGCCATCACATAGGGCATCCTGTGTCTGTCCTCAAACGACACTCTCTCCTTCCCCCCCAGAACACCGTCAATCTCTGTCTGACATTGGGCTGGGGAGTGAGGGATTGAGTCAAAGAGAGAGAAGACAAAGGGAGAGAAATTAATACTTTTTGTTAGTCTCCTTTGGGACCGACCGACTGTCTTAAGCTAATGCGTGTCCTGGCCTGTGCCAGACAGCTCATGTAGGAACAGTTTGCAGTGATAACATGATGTCGCCAATGAGTATCAAACCCAGGGCCACCTGAGTGACAATGAGACTGAGTTAGCCCACTGAGCTAAAGCCAGGGTGTGTGTGTGCGCGTCCACTCACCCTGTATGTGTGTGTGTGTAGCTAGGTAGAGCAGCGCCGTGAGTATGGAATTGGAGCTAGTGTCAGTCCCAGCGAAATGGAGGTCCAGTAGTAACATCACCAACCTCTCCTCTTCCAGCACACACCCCTCTGGACCTCTCTGGAGAACACGTTATAGAGCTGTTCTAACTTAATGTAATAACAGTGGTATAAACACATTCAGTCATTTAACACTAAAGACAGGATAACACACACACACACCTTGTCCATCTCATCCAGATAGCAGTCTACAACGTCTCGCGGCTCCCCCGGTGCACGTGTGTGTTTGTGCTGCTCCACTATTTCCACGGTGTGTTTCTTCAGAGCTCTGTAGTTGTCAAACACTCTCTGGAAGGGGAGAGGCAGCCGCCGCAGCAGTGGGAAGGTGTCATAGACCTACATAGAGAATGACACATAAAGACCTAATGAATGACTACATAAGTGTCCACAGATCTAAATAAGGAATAGAATTCCCCAAATATCTACTTCAGGTGAAAACATTAAAGACGTTGGATCTGAGAAATGTTGCGTGCAACAACTGTGACCTTTTTAATGCTGCTATAGAGGTTAAATGGAGTGTATTTGTAACTCACAGCAGCCCAGGGCCCGTTAGCAATCTGAGCGTTCTCCTTGAAGCTGTTGATGATGAAGGAGAGGACTGGGTCCTGGTAGTCATAGCGATGACCAAACAGGACCGAGCAGATGATGTTGGACGCAGCGCTGTGGACCAGAGTCACAGGGTCCAAGGATTTACCTGACAAATAACACACTGTTGCTATGAAGGAGTTGGTTTCCAACACATTTGACAGTAATTAAAGCTCTTCCTCTAAAAACCTCGACAAACAAGTTAACATTGAGGATCCAGTTCAATTCAACAACACCTTTTTTGATCCTCAACGAAGGGTTAGATGAGGGTTACATACCTGCATTCTCTTCCAGCCGAGTGCAGACGTGATCCGTCTCCTCCAGGATCCTCTCCTCCATGGATCTCTTCCCCAGACCAAAGTTCTTCATGGTGGTCAGAGCAAAGCGCCGGTGCTCCTTCCACACCGCCCCGTAGTTACCCATGATCAGACCTGTGGTGGGGAAACACTGGGTTAATCTTCTGTGCCTGAGCCACAATATACCTCTAATCTCTAGAAACCTCCATTAAAGCATGGTTCGGTAGAGCTAAATCATTGCAATACACTGCCATGTAATACATGGTATAATGTAATATGACAGCAGTATAAAATGCTATGATATCTTGTTGCATGGCTAACACATATAACCTTTGTCCTCTGTAACGTGGTTGATCATCATGCCCTGTGGTCGTCCAGCGAAGTCCAGGGATTTAGTCACAAGTGCCTCCCGTACCGCCTGTAGACCATGGAGCACCACGGCAGGCCTCCAGCCCAGGAACAGGCTGTACACCTCCCCATACTCTACGGACAGCTAGAAAACAATACAGTAGACTGTTAGCTCGCTTAGCTAAAGCCTACATGTTTGTTCATGGCCTACTTCACCTTTGAAAACCCCAAAATATGAAGAAAATAAAGACATTGCAACTTTCTCGAGTGCTCGTTCCGTTTTCTTACCTTATCCAAGCCAGCCATAGGATTCTTCATGCTCAGCTGCAGAACGTTCCCAAATATGGGAACGGGCGGTGGTCCTGGCGGGAAGTTCCTGGGCCTCCGAGGCCTCAGCACAACCAGCAGCAGGAGACAGGATCCGACACAGAGCAGAAAGAACGTCCCCACCATTTTAGGAATCTATGTTACTGAGGGTATAACACACTGCTGCCCTCAGACTGGGAGGACGGAAAGAAGGATTGGCCAGAGATTATGGCATAACAGAGACCAAGACGTAGGCTACACATCACATGGGAGAGAGGCAACTATTCCCATTCCATTGCACCAAGTTACATTTGGGAGTTTCCTTGGAGTACTCCAGTGTCGATATACTTATGACCACACAGTCAACAGAGTTCTTTTACCTTTAGAGTGGGAGAAGGTTATCCCCACTAAGAACAGATCCGAGGTCAGATGTCTTGTTCAAATCCTTTGTCGTTAACGATACTATTGAAGTGAGCAACAACGGATACAAAGGCAGTTCTTAGGGGCTCGCTCGCGTGCAGGCACGGACACACAGTCCTGGAAACTGGGCACTCCACAAGATAAATGGTTGCTCAACAGTGCTGGCAGGCTTCCACAGCTGAATGTAAGAGCTACTGTGCTGTACTCAGCAGCTCTGAGGAAATAATTAGCGGAAAGTGCTATTTTATCATTAAAAGCCAACATGCTTTAGCACCAAGGTGCTGTTTCTTTAATGAATGCACCTTGGTCAGACCTCTGATGCTGGCACTACACCGCCACTTAGCTGGGGGCTTCATCAACTTAGCTGCATGGTTCTGTAAGAATGCGCCCCAACCGAAAATGACATCCTTGAAAATGCATAAGGGACGCTCGACGGCTTTAACTCTTTCAATCAGTGTGTGTAACTGACTGACTGCGCAGTGTGACGTCTTTCTATTCATTGGAGTGCCAATAACAACAGGAGGGAGACGTTTTGAGGCATGAGCATTGCCGTTTATTACCGTTATCAAGGAAGTTACCCAGGTTACCTGCAATGAAATACAATACGATAAACCTATTAAGCTTTGTGACAAAGCTCCAACTCCACGACACAGGGTAGAGAGCTATTAGATTACACAGACAGTTTATCTTATTGGCAATTAGATATGTTTAGTAAGTACATTCTCCTCTACAAGATATTCATGTACAATATACAAGTTAAAAAATATAGTTTGTTTCGTTTGTTTGCATTGAGTTCAACATTTTTCCTTTTTTTGTATGCTGTCAGGGTTGACAGGAGTTCACATTAAAGTGTTTTCAGGTTGTTAAGTATGGAGGTGAGACTGAAGAGCACTGGCTTCTCAGAGTATAACCAACACATGTAATGCATATGCATAGGGAGGCACATCTATGCATGTAAACGCTTTACGTGACAGAAACAAACAGGAAACAAGAGAAAGAAGCCATTTCATCGTGATCAGAGGAAAACAGAATCCAGAAGAGATGACCAGGCATCGAGGAGCAGGCAGCTGAAACACCAGTATTCTGGTGTACACGCACCCTCTCTCACGCACACACCCTTTCTCACACACCCTCTTTCTCACACACACACACAAATCCTAACGCACCACGATACATAAAAACACCAGAAGCACGCCACAGACTAGTGTTCGACAAACACACCCTACAGTACAATGAACGGGCTCACTACACACAGCACAGTGGATACTAAAGATCCCCGAACTCAGTCAAAGGAGAGAAACAAACTAACCATTCAGAAGAACAACTCCTCCCCAGAATAGGATGAAGTTGCCCTTAGACATTGATCTAGTCAGTTAAATAGGTTTCCTCCGAATGGTCAAGCTTAGGTCTTGGGGCGGCAAAGCTGATCCTAGATCAGTGCTTAGGGGTAACTTGTACCTGGAGCCCCAGAGAGGCTGAGAAAAGGAACGTTCTAGACCTCCATCGCCAAGACAGCAAACTTACACAGATCAATCCAATATATTTTTAAATACAACGAGGGGGAGTGAACAAGTGCACACGTTAGGGAAAAGGGGGATGAATGAGAACATAACCCTGGACATACAGAAGATCACAACTTCCTCCTCAACCCTCCCTGCATTACCCAAAGGGCTGATCTGAAATGGCACCCTATTCCCTATATAGGTTACTACTTCTGGCCTCATAAGGCTCTGGCCATTAACAGTGCACTGCACTATATAGGAAACGAGCTGCAATGTAAAAAAAAAAACAACAACCTTTAAACAGTAATCAAATGTGTAGAAGGGGAGGCGTGTCGGAGAAAAAGCTAACGTTATGTTACACATTTGAAATGAAATGGGTAGATACTTTATCATGGTAATAATGTACATACAAAACACATATTAAATTAATATATCAACCTGGGAACAACCCTTTCCAGAATACTGTAGTCGACAATAAGCACTTAGTTTCGTATGGACAACAGATCAAGAAAGTAATGTGGTTTAGTGTGATGCACCTAGCAAAATAATAAACAGAGACTGAAACTGCACGTTCAACCGTGACACACAAATGTAGAACAAAGGAATTGCAGCTGATTGCAATTGTGTGTGTGTGTGTGTGTCTGTGTGTGTCTGTGAGAGAGAGTGACCAGGCACCCCTTTTAACCTATCAAGTTAAATCCGGCCAACCAACAGTGGACCTGTAGTTTCCATGACAACCACGACAATGAAAACTAAAATTGCCAGAAATCCAAAATGTGCAGGAGCTTCTCGAAACAGAGAAAATTAAGTTCATGTGGTGCTTCAAAAGTACACAATAGGCATTCATCTTTAAAAAGAACAGAAAATAAAAAACACAAAATGCAATAGTATCATTACGTTTGTTTACAAAAGAAATAATGTAAAACTTTTTAGGGCAGCCGCATCTTAGTGGCGATGCATGTTGCTAGGCGGACTGGCATAAACAACAAGTTACCCCAGAAACTCTGAAACAGTTTCCACAGTAACATTGGAACATAAGAGCCTGGGAGGAAGCACCCTACCTCTAATCTCGTCCCCCACTGTCGGTGCTGTAGACAACTCTTCTGTTCGTTGTTATAACAGCACTTATGAACAGTATGGGGCGAGGCGACCTCACCTCCAGAAACAACCCTTAGACCCCACATTAGTGCTTAGTGGGAACACAAGGCACCCTGGGAGTTCTAGCCGCCATTTCCACCCAAGGTACAAGGCTTGTGCTGTAGCTGTTACGTTGCTATGTGAATGCGGCGTTAAGGACATCGGGTGCGAGTTTGGGAATGGTAACCAAGGGAGACTGAGTATCACTGTGGCAACAACAAAAAACATGAAATAAAAATAAACCAAAAAATATGCCTTTTAAAAAGACAACAAAAAAATCCTCCCCAACATCCTGAATCCACTGGGAAGTTATTGGGACTCTAGTTTGAGGGGAGTGAAGAATTAAAAAAAAAATGACATCACTACAATACCCAGAATTCTTCCTTCAGTAACAGAAAACATGATACAAAAAATGAAAACAATATTACCACTGGAAGTATCCCTTTTTTCTCTGCAAACAGTGTCCCCCCCACACTCTGGTTTGACCGGGCAGAGGGAGACCACTGATTGGCCGAGATGTTGGATGAAACCATTTTGGCACAGGCCTTTTTTCTCAATTCTGAGAAGGGCTCACTCATCTCACTGCTTCCCAATAAACAAACGATCTATGCGTGTCTTTCCTTTGGTTAATAAGAAATAAGACAGAAGAAAAATTCATGCCAAAAAGAGAGGGTGGAACAATGACAAACAGAACAGGTAAGCTAGGTTATTCTCCCTCTAGTGAGCCGAGAACAGAGCACTGCTAGACTCAGCCTGGGTCTGGTCTGAGAAGGTCTAAACTCAGGCTGAGGTTAAGTTTAGGGGTGTAGGCTTGTTATTAAGTTCTGTCATTAAGCTCGTTAGGGCTCTCCAGATAATCACAGTGGTTTAGGGGACTAGAGGGATACTGTTCCTGGAGAGAGAGGGGGGACGAGGATAAGGAGCAGAGGAGGAGGAGGAAGGGAACAAAAACCCCTCCGTTAGTCTCGGTTCTCTCAGACCTCTCTCAGATTTTAGTTTTTCGTTATTTTACATTTTCTTCTTTTCCGTGTAGTCATCGTGATCACGTCTCAGGTGTTCAGGTGCAGCTGGCAACAAAAATTTAACAGATTCCTGAGAGGGACAGAGGGAGAGAGAGAATTCCGGTCGTTTATAACAAAAAAAAGTAACAACCGCAAAATGAACTCAAGACACAGTTCCCGTATTTACCTGGGACAGCGTGGGGGTCAAAGGTGAATCTCATCTGTAGCTCTTCTGCTGCTGCATCAGACCGACGTTCTCATACACTCTAGAGCTGTCCTCCCTCATCCTATACACACACACACGCAGGGAAAGAAAAGAGAAAACACACATATAAACCACAGACAGAGAAACGCATCAGTCAAGGTATTTCACAACTGAAACTGACTAGCTAAGTGTTAGCTTGAGTATAGTAGTTGGTAATAGTAAAAATACTTTAAAAAAATACTTTAAAGTACTACTCAAGTAGTGTTTTGGGGTATCTGTACTTTACTATTCATATTTGACAACTTTTACTTTACTACATTCCCAAAGAAAATAAAATATAGATTTTACTCCATACATTTTCCCTGACACCCCAAAAGTACTCTATACATTTTGAATTCTTAGCAGGACAGGAAAATGGTCCAATTCTCCTATCAAGAAAACATCCCTGGTCATCCCTACTGTGTCTGATCTGGTGGAATCACTAAACACACATGCTTCATTTGTAAATTATGTCCGAGTGTTAGACTGTGCCCCTGGCTATCTGTAAATAAATAAAAATGATTAACTTGTTTGCTTAATATAAGGAATTTGAGAGGATTTATAGTTTTACTTTTGATACTTAAGTATATTTTAGAAATTACATTTACATTTAATACTTAAGTATATTTAAAAGGTAACTACTTAGACTTTTACACAAGTAGTATTTTAGGGTGACTTTCATTTTTACTTGAGTCATTTTCTATTAAGGTATCTTTACTTTTACTCAAGTATGACAATTGGGTACTTTTCCCCCACAACTGATTGTGGGTAGGTACTCACTCTGTGCAGTTGGGGGTGGGGCTGGGGGTGCAGGGAGGCAGAGGGCTCTGCAGCTGGTCTCCACCCGTCAGGTCAGACAGAGAATACTTAATGTTGGTGTACTCCCTCCCCTTTATCTTACTCTTCTGTTAAAGACAGACGGAAAGGAGAAGGTTAGAGAAATACTTTTACAACCACTCATACTGACAAAACACACACACATACATACACATGGACACACACCTGTTCCTCCTCTATGCGTCTCTGCAGTGTCTCTATGTAGTGCTGGACAGCCATGTAGATGAACCTGTACTGGGCCTCAGTCTGAACCATCCCAGACCGCTGGGAACGAACCATCTGGATGCTCTTAGGAACGTCTATGTCACAGTCCACTCCTACAGAGTTACAGAAGAGGTTATACCTCAGACACAGACACCCACGGGGTCTGAGCGAAGCGGAAGCTTTCTTTATGGAGACCATCTCATCAAGCACAAATAGATGATGCATTTGCACTCACCTTTTTCCCTGATGACGTCAATGAGGATGTCAATCACTATGAACGTTCCTGTCCGCCCGATACCAGCACTGGAGAGAGAGAGAATTAGATGGCAACAATACACACAACTGTGTCTCTCTCGTGTGTGTGTGTGTGTGTGTGTGTGTGTGTGTGTGTGTGTGTGTGTGTGTGTGTGTGTGTGTGTGTGTGTGTGTGTGTGTGTGTGTGTGTGTACCTGCAGTGCACCACTATGGGCCCAGCCTCTAGAATGCTCTCCTGTTTGAGGTTGACCTCCTCTAGGAAGTCCAGAACACCCCCGGGGTCTGTAGGGACACCATGGTCCGGCCACGCTCTGAAATGGTACTGCCACACTGTCCGCTCTGTGTTACCCTGGAACACACACACATTTTTAAGTATCACGCATGCTCACACACAGTCAACACACGGTGCACTTCCAAAAAACACAGTCCTGTCCTCTCACCTGTCCGACCTTGGACAGTTTGAGTTCTCGCAGGATGTAGTCATGAGCGGACGTCTCTTTGACGTTGCGGACACGCATGATTCCATACTCCTTCAGAGCTGACATGTCTGGCCAGTACTTCACACACTTACTCTGCAGGGAGAGGACACAGAAATGGCGACCAAATCAAACATACAAATAGAAAACGTACGTCTATTCACTTCAATACTCCTGCTCCAAAACCTCAGGAAAAATGCACACTGATAAACCTACAAAGCAGCCCTCCTGGTTTTCAGAGATGCTCGGGAATGGAGACCCAGTCAACCAGTTACCTTTCCCCTCTCCACCTCCTTGGTAGTCATGACGATGACCCGGGAGTTCTCCTGGAACACCATCCTCCAGAAGTCACTGATGGTGTTCTGTAGACAGCCCTGCGTGGCGATGTACGACTTCTTCGGCTTGGTGCTGTTACACTTGGACTCCAACTCCGGCTAGAGAGAGAAAGAACACAGAGTTCTACAGAGACGGGAGCTGTGTTGAATGTAGTGTGGATTGGAACACACTGGGACAGAGGGAAGCAGACTATGCGCAATGCAAAGTAGCACACATCGGTCAGCTAGCAGTACACTCCACACACTTTCAATTTATTTTTTATTTTAAAAAAAAGACAAGATACAGCACAAACTGGTACGGTAAGCTTGCATAAGCATTTTGTAGAGCTGTCACATACAGGAAATTGCAGACTGTTTAAAATAGAGCTGAGTCTAAGTGTATGTAGAGATTACCATGAGGTCATTTACTGTGTCTGACAGGTGTGGGTCCTGAGGATAAAGTGAGTTTACCATGATTGAGGACGTCAAAAGTTCCGCCTGCTGCAGACACTATAGAAGCTTTAGTCTAGAACGTTCGGTTAAATTGTGTTTAAGAGCATTATAAAACTCCCCAAATGGTTCAATTAGTGAGAAACAGATGTAATTGTTGCAATAGTTTGTGAGTTGGCAACATATACTATCATCCTAAATTGACGTGTTGAATTATTTTTGCCATAGCACGTTTTTCATTATTTTGCCATATAAAAATTTGACATGGAGCTAATTTCCCGAATGCTGAACGTTTATGTTACTACCTTACACAAGCTTGCTTTTTCATTGTGTGGAATTGCACATCCTTTTTACCTCAGATTGGTGATGTTAATATAAAAGTTTATAGTCATCAAGACGATACTAAAATCGATTGATTTAAAAACAAATTCACGTCTTTGGTTTGGTGCCGTTGATTTTAATCATACGCGCCTGTCCTTTCGCGGGACTTGGAACACAGTGGTAATTTTCAAACTCAAATGACACAGATAATTGTCATTTGAACTACCGGTGAGGTGACGATTCGTTGAAATAATCCAGTCAAAGAAAGTGCTGCGTTTCCCATTTTCATATTGGCCATCTAGTTGATAAATGGCTCCTACAGGTTCTCATCTATCGAGCGGTATATGTAGTATACCCAAGTTCGTTGTGGTTTGTCTTGTAGAAGAACACAAACGGTACATGTCACCGCGGTTATTGTCCAAGTTCCATTGATTTTAATACAATATCGATGTGAGTGATCAATTTGCGTGCGCTATTGATTACAGTAGAACAAGCTAATCAATTTCAGTCCGAAGTGAAATATTGGTGAGAGCAGTTTTGTTAATCATTTAGAAAAATACAAGTAATCTGAACACAAGCGTGACACGTCTTTGTCAGGAGTTATTTTTATGTCTTGGTCTTCAACATATCTGACTTATTTCAGCATATAGATGATGTAATTCTACATTTAAAACCAGTGCTGACACTAGGCTATAAATCACAAATACATGACAATAGGAAACAGCAACAGTATCATTGTCAACTTATTTTTTCAACATGATTCTACTTAATCAGGTAAAAACTACTGAATGAGCCCAAAACTGTGCTAGGATTGATTGATTTTAATGATATAACTGAAATAGTGAAAATAAGTTTGTCTTGCCTACCATGATGTCCGTTACTACCATGATGAGATTGGCATTGATATAGTCAGAACCAGCCTCAGATCCATCCCCATCGTTCAGCACCACACGAGTGTGATCAACTAGAGGAGACAGGGAGGAGAGAGAGAGACACGATTTGAATCAGACTAACTAATATCCAGGCTATGCATACGACAACAACAGGGTGGTCAGTCAACGGTGATATTTGATAGGGGAGGACACGTGTGTGTGTTCTCACAGGGAAGAATGTTCTTGTATCGGTTCTTGTTCTTGTTCTCTGCTCTCTGTCCCTCCTTGCGGCTGTATAGCAGCTTACACTCCTGCTGCTGCAAAGTCTGGGAGGGAGAAAAACAGAGGACTTAGAATATATAGCTTCAGGATGTATAACTGTATACAAACTTTTCCTGACACGAGAACAATACTACATTAAATGTATCTTTTGAAATGCAATGACGCGTTTTTTTTTAATTACCTCAAACTCTTCCCAGAAGCCCTGTTTGACCTTGTCCGTGGCCTCGGCCAGTTTACTAAGCTCCCTCACTCTACTCTCGATCTCCGCTGCGTTGATACGAGTGGTGTTCAGGGGCTGGGGAAAGAACATAGACAAGTTTAGAAAAAAAACAAAAAAACAATGGCTCTTATTAATGCTTCTGAAAGACAAAAGGGCCTTGGGTGTGATTAGCACATTTATCAAGATCTGGGGAATGAGATCTGACAGCGACAGCCAGCTGAATAAACACCTGTTTGAGTTGCAGCACTGTGCCCAGTGTCTCCACCATGGGGTTCTTCTTATAGTGCTCTACCAGGTCTGTCAGAGAATCAAATTTCTCTCCTCCACCCACGTCATACTTCAGGTCATGCTGAGGAACACAAACAACAGAACTTACTGGTGATGATCCCATTCGGATGATGTTTCACCTAAAGAGATATGTAAATGTTCAAAATAGTCAAATAACCTTTTGTCATTTAGCAGACGCTCTTATCCAGAGCGACTTAGAGTTAGTGCATTAATATTCAAATAATTAGATGGGACAACCACATATCTCAGTAATAGTAAGTCAATTTTTCCTCAATAAAGGAAAAACCATCAGCAAAGTCAGTGCTTTTTTGGGGGGGCAGGGGGCTGTGGGATTATTTAAGACTCTTTGAAGAGGTAGGGTTTCAGATGTTTTCAGTAGATGGATAGGGGCTCTGCTGTTCGAGCTTTAGGGGTAAGCTGATTCCACCCATTGGGGTGCCAGGACAGAAAAGAGCTTTGTCCAGGGTGAGCGGGAGCAGGTGGGAGGGCCAAGAGACCTGAGGTGGCAGAACGGAGTACTCAGGTTAGGGTGTAAGGTTTGAGCATAGCCTGAAGGTCGGGATGGGCAGTTCCTCTTGCTGCTCCGTAGGCAAGCACCATGGTCTTGTTGTGGATGCGCGCTTCGACTGGAAGCCAGTGGAGTGTGCAGAGGAGCGGGGTGACGTGGGAGAACTTAGGATGGTTGAACACTAGGCAGGCTGCAGCGTTCTGGATAAGTTGCAGGGGTTTGATGGCACAAACAAGGAGCCCAGCCAACAGCGAGTTGCAGTAGTCCAGACGGGAGATGACAAGTTCCTGGATTAGGACCTGCGACGCTTCCTGTGTGAGGTAAGGTTGTACTCTACGGATGTTGTAGAACATGAACCTGCAGGAGCGAGTCACTGGTTTGATGTTTGCAGAGAACGACAGGGTGTTGTCCAGGGTCACGCCAAGGTTCTTTTCACTCTGTGAGGGGGACACCGTGGAGTTGTCAACCGTGATGGAGAGGTCTCGGAGCGGGAATGCCTTCCCCAGGAGGAAGAGGAGCCCTGTCTTGTCAAGGTTAAGCTTGAGGTGGTGGGATGACATCCAAGCTGAGATATCTGCCAGGCACGCAGAGATGCTTGTCGCCACCAGGGTGTCAGAACGGGGAAGGAGGAAAGTTGTTGAGCGTCAGCCACATAGCAATGATAAGAGAGACCAGGTGAGGATATGATGGAGCCAAGTTACTATGAGAGAACACATAGCCAGATGAAGAGAGAACAGCTGGAGTAACAGTGTTCTCTGGGGTGTTCCATGTCTCCATCATTTAGGGGCTCCAGAGTGGCATAGCGGTCTAAGGCACTGCATCACTAAAGACCCTGGTTCGATCCCGAGCTGCATCCCAACCGGCCGTGATCGGGAGCGCCATAGGACGACGCACAATTGGCCCAGCGTCGTCCGGGTTAGGGGAAGGTTTGGCAGAGGGTAGGCCGTCATTGTAAAATAAGAATTTATTATTAACTAACTTGCCTAGTTAAATAAAGGTTAAATCAGGGCCAAAGGGACTGAAGGGCAGCAAAGGTTGAGATGAACTCGCTGTTCTTGACCGCCGGTCGGCAGTTCCAAACGCTGCCGGAGATATCATGTAGTGTATCTGTGGCATACGCCACATCCAAGGCCACATTATCACTGCTTTAGTTCTCAGCTCTCTGTAAACTTAAGGCCAGACACACAGGTCATACAGTATGCCAGTAATATCCCTTATCTGTATTTATGTCAGTATCACAACATTCCAGGCCACTCATAGTATCCCAACTTCTGCCTATTGGTATGCGGCACTCATTATGTAACAAATATTGACATTCAACACCATTCACCTCTAAAACCTAATTTACAACAGTCCAAGGACGCAAACCCTGTTTTGATCAAGGGAGGGAGGGAAGGAGTAAAGCACAAAAATAATTAATAATACTATACCTGGCAGCGGATCATGACGTGCGTGACCTTAGGCTTGCCGTCGCTGCTGTCTGTCTTGTCGTCGCCGGTGCGGACGGACAGAACGAAGTCTCCAGGGTGGCTCTGGCTCTCTCTGACCAGAAAACTACCGTTCTTCCCCTTCTCTGTCAGCAGCTTCTCAGCCTCGCGGCCTGACAGGTGACCATGGAACCACCTGGGGGACACACACAGAGAGAGAAATACAGTTTATAGAACTCTACTGACAAACTGACACACAGGCTAGAGCGGTATATATACACACAAACAAACAAGAGACAAACACGCATGTTGTGTCAGTCTTCACCTCTCAGAGGTGGGGTCAGCACAGTTGAGGGGGTATTTGAGCTCGATGACATCTCCATTCTTCTCCTTGAGTTGGCCGTGGTGCTCCATGTAGTACTGAACCAGCTCAGCCAGGGTGGCAAACTTCTCCCCCCCGTACAGGTCATAGTAATCCCCTGTGTTCTGGATCTTAATGTGGGTGACAGCTCCGTTACGTCTGCCCAGGGGAACACAGGAATAATAGAAAGGGAAATATGAACCCCCACCACCCAGGCGATGGTGAAATGTTATCTTCAATTTGCCTAATCATTTATAATACAATATAAATGGGGAAAGTATTTTCTTGTTTACTTTGTATGCTTTAGGTGCAACTAAACTAAATAGACTCCTTTTTTATATATCAGTGTCAACCCAGACTACAGTAGCTCTAGTGTCTGGTGCTACAGTAACTCACCTGACAGAGAGGGTGAAGTCTCCAGGGTTGCTCTTGCTGGGTCGGGCCAGGAAGCTCCCGTCCACCCCCCGGGTCAGCAGCAGATTCTCAGCCTCCACCCCCGTGATATTGGGGTGGAACCACCTAAACACCACAACAACATCACAGGTAAATTAGCTAGTTAAGTGCATTTGAAGTAATAGGTGACACAGCATAAATTCAAAGAAATGTTTCCAGACACAACAGATTTGTGGACTACACCACATCCATGACCAGCTTAAACATCAAGGTACCTGTCCTTGTCCTGTCTAGACTTTTATTTGGATTTCATCATAACTCTATTGTAAATGCCAGTGAGTCACCTACCCAGCTGGGTTCAGGGCCCTTGACTTACCCTTGGGGAGATAACAAGCAGTCATAAATCACAGAGTTCACTGGTAACCTAGCCTAGAGAACATATGTGGCCTGAATATAGTCTGTATTCAGGAATGTCATGGGCACAACAATGTCATTCTGGAGAAAGAAGATATTGATTTGGGGGATGGTCACTGATGTATGATTAAAGGATGTGAGAATGATCAGGAAATCCTGATTTATCAGGAAAAATTGCATGAGAGAAGTGACAGATATTAATGTACAGTCTATAATTATGTTGGGTATCTTTCTGAATAAAAAGCCTGTCCTCCAAACTGAACCAGATGCATTGATCCGCATATCCTGGGCAGATAGCTTTTAAAAAGAGTTCACATTCAAAAAGGTAGCTTCAATTTCACAGATGCCCATTGTATTGCCCAATAAATAACTTACTTAGCTTACTACTACTACTACTACTACTACTACTACTACTACTACTACTACCACCACCACCACCAAACACCGGCAAGGCACATCCTTGACAAATACGACTTTTATTATTAGTTCGTTAACTGATTATCACATGTATGCATTAAATCACTGGAATAATCTTGTAAGTGTAAACAGTTCTAGGCTACTGTTAGCCGACAGGCTAGTTAGCTAGCTAACTACCATCATCAGATTGTTTTCCATGATCAGTCCTTAAGGCTTACGTTACCTCCGAGATGTCATATTTTTTCAATCCTTATTTCCTCGCGCTGGCGTTAGTTCCTACAACTTGCTGGCTTTTCCAACTATTGTGGTTTTCTTCCACAGTCTACCCCCAGCGAAAATGCCTCATAAGGTCCAGACCCCGCTCCAAACGGGCACAAAAGATGGACATTGGTTGGAAATTTTTCACAACAACAAAAAATACCCTAGGCCTCGGCCCCGGAGACTTCAGAACGAGTCGACTGTTGAAACGTCACCAGACACGCGACACAACATACATTTTCCGGTTGCGCACGCGCTGTAGGGGGAATGGATGGCCGATTTTTAAATCGCTTAGTTCTGTGAAAATATGACCCTCGCTACTTCCCGTTTAAATCCTTACGTGGCAGTCTACCTGAAAGCTAGCCTGCTAGCAAGAAAGTTTCCAATCTCACCCTCTATAAATTGTGCTTGTTCTGAGCCTCCTGATACGATACATGTGCACTTTTAGGGTGGGTTTGAAATCGTGGGAATACAGAGAATCTACAATCGTTACGTAACGCTAGCTAAAACATTAACATGTTCACTACTTCAGAGATCGTTGTCCTCTTTGCGGTCTTGTTCTCCACAGCGTCCGGCTACTTTGTTAGCATAGACGCTCATGCGGATGAGTGCTTCCATGAGAGGGTCAACTCAGGAACCAAGATGGGCCTAATGTTTGAAGTTGCCGAGGGAGGCTTTTTGGACATTGACGTTGAGGTGAGATTACATTTGGTCTTTCTTATGGATTTGTTTTTTCTTAGGATTTGTTTTCACTTGTCATTTGCGCAAAGAAGGTGTGGAGTAGCTAGCTAACGTTAGCGGATATGGCTAACTAGCTAGCTATTTAGCTTAATTGCTCACCACAAGCCAGTCATACTTGTTGTTTTTGAATGGCTAGCTATATTTTGTATAGTTTAAAGTCAACCCACTGCCTGTTTTATCAATTGTTAGCTAAATTGGTAAATAACTAGTAAGTGACTGATCTGTTCATGAATGATACCGCCAGGAAGTGTGTTGTTGACTAACGTTACTGGCTGTCATTCAAACAGCTGTCAGTTTAACAGAACTTGAGAAACAGCCCCACCTTCCATTTCTTTAACAGCACTGCTCCACCACATGCATTCACCACCAGATAGTTGAGAATTGTTGTAATGCAAATGAGATCCATCTTTTTAGTGGGTTTCAAAGGTATCCAATATGTAAAGTGTTTGCTACCATGTGGTGCAGACCACCCCGATCCCCCAACCACTGAATGAAATATATATTTGTTGCTACAATGGTCCAGAATATTTTTTCACTCTTGGTTAGAATTACAGCACACCACAACAATGTTGCACCTTGAGTTGTCAAATATTTGTATGATATTGTCTCTTATGTAGATAACAGGACCTGATGACAAGCAGATCTACAAAGGAGACAGAGAGTCCAGTGGGAAATACTCTGTAGCAGCTCACATGGACGGGATCTACAAGTTCTGCTTCAGCAACAAGATGTCCACCATGACACCAAAGATCATCATGTTCACCATCGATATCGGAGAGGCACCCAAGGGACAGGACATGGAGACAGAAGGTAAGCTTTATTTGTGTGTGAATTAAGCTCTATTCTTAATAATTTGTTAATTGCTTTAATGGATGATCACTTCTGTTTTCACACATTATTCCTCTTTTCTTTATGATGCTATTGTTCTCTTTCTCTCCATCCTCTTGACTGTGCTGGACTGTTTTCCCCTTCCCCCAGGTGGAGAGAGTTGGGATGGTAGGGTTCAGGCCTCATCTGAAGCTATGTTTGCCCAAATGCATTCGGTTTTCTCTAACCTAAGTTGAATGAGTTTTCCAGTGCAATCTAATGTTCACAAATCACCACTTAGTTACGGTAGTACATGTTGCCTGGGAATGATGTGAGATCTGTCTTTAAAAAAATAACTCACAATTTATAGATGCTGGAATATGTTGTGTGCATGATTTCATGCATTCAATACAGGGACTAATAGTGTTCTTTTGTGGAGTGTTTTAACGTGTTTTAACGTGTTCAGTGTAACACACACGTAATTTTCACTAGAATGTTGTTGAGTCTATGCTGATCCTGATTGGTTGGTTGTGTGTTCTGTTACAGCCCACCAGAACAAGCTGGAGGAGATGATCAATGAGCTGGCGGTTGCCATGACAGCAGTCAAGCATGAGCAGGAGTACATGGAGGTCCGGGAGAGGATACACAGAGCCAGTGAGTTACACACACCACATATGAAACTGCACGTGAAAGCAAATGGTGTCGGAATGTACTGTGGTTAAGTACCCATTCACTTTATTGTTATGCGTGTGCTGCAGTGTCAGTACTGACAGCCAGTCTTGAACTTAAGTCGTGGTTATCTTTCCATCCAGTCAATGACAACACAAACAGCAGGGTGGTTCTCTGGTCGTTCTTCGAGGCCTTGGTCCTGGTGGCCATGACTTTGGGACAGATCTACTACCTGAAGAGGTTCTTCGAAGTGCGGCGAGTGGTGTAACACCTAAAACCTTCCCCCTGCGACTTCCTGTTCCACTGTTGTCTCCAGCACAGAGATGCCGAATCAGTCACACCTTGAAATAAGACTGGCAGATTTCAGTAAATGTACAAATTGGATCTATTATGTTTTTTTTTTTTTTTTTTACCCTGTTACCCCTTTGTTCCCATCTTTATCGATGTGCTTGTTACTGTTGTGCGTTTTGAACTCAAGGCCTTTCAAAGATCTTAGGTTTGATGTCGTCAAGTTTGATTTTCTCATCACTGAGGAAGCAAATGATTTGTTATGGATTACTCCATGCAGCTTGATCAACTGCATGATCAGCCATACATTAGCTAGCGAGGTTGTATGTCTGCCTGTCTGTATCTGGTCAGTGGATGGGCTGTATAAAGTAACAAAACCAAGACATGTATTCGAGAGATGCACACTGATAGTTAAGCAATGATGACAGTACCAGTGAAGAATGTATCCCATATTTGACCCATTGTTTGGACCCCTTTGCAAATGATCTGACAAAGTCGTTTATATTAAGTATGCAGAATGCATCCGCTCAAGGTGAGATACTTGGGGCTTGTTCAGGAGAGTGAAATGTCCCAGAACGTTCAAGTAGAAATGTATTGTGCAAAATAGACATGACTCTAGAATAAAGAATTGTCTGCTTTATAGATCATATTTCTATCTGCAACTTTCAGAATTTTGCTTCCTGCTGAATATCTGAAAGCAGATGTTTTAGCTCTTGTTGCTGTTGAGTTATACATATATAGATCCATGGCACATAATAATTCTGAATGTTTGTGTATGGGATGTGGAGGGAAAACCTTTTTACTCCCATTACACCACAGATTTGTTATAGTAGAACAGCCGTCCTCAATCCTGGCTCTGGGGATCCACTGGGTGTGCAGGGTTTTGTTGTAGCTCATCACTAACACACCTGATGCAAATAATAATTTAACCCTGGATTCGTTGATTCAGGATTGTTACAGCTGGGCTGGAACAAAACCCTGGACCCCTGTAGGTGTAGATAATCAGGAATTAAGAACACTGTAATAAATTATGGGTGGGGGTCTTGAACTATGTTATGATTGCTGAGGCTAGGTAGTTGCCTCTACTTTTTTAGACTGGTTGTAATTTTTGGGTTGGTCTCTAATTTCATACCTTTTAGTTTTCTGATGCATATTCAGTGGGGTGCAACATTCTGAATGTAGAAATGTTTATGTATAGAATGGACATGCCTTTTTATTCCACATGTTAGAGGATGAATTGTAGGTATAGCCTGTCTAATCTATACACTACATATCTATCTGCAACACCATACATGTTGCATCTTACTGAATATGCCTCAGTCTGTTTTGTACTTTACGTGATCTGATTAGCTCAGGCACAACTGTCACCATGAGACGAGTGACTGCCGAGGAGAAATAAGATCAAGTGACTCCGGTACGTCAATGAAATTCTGCTAACTGGATCTGTAAACTTTAAGAAAGATGCTTGTCTGTGGATCCAGGTTTAATAAAACAAAAATGATACTTTAAAATGCTGTTAAATTTTTGATTGTCTTGCAATTTATTTATTGGTTAAACAATATGTTTACAGCTATTGAGGTGTGGGGTTATGCAGAGCCGCCGGGCACCCCTCTTTGGCCCGTGACATTCACAGCAAAAGCGCCCTTCTCAAATCAAACAGTGTGTGCCACTAGGTCATGTTGTTTTCAAGGCAGCGTGGTGCGTCGTCCAGAAACATCTCTTTTTCCATAAAATATCTTTGAATTGTCAAAGCAGTTTTTATTGGGAAGGCAGATATCAAAAACAATCACTTTTGCATGTGAAAACACAGAATCCTGCTCAATGACCTTTTATATATGAAGATCCTACTCATGTATGTGTTTAAAGAGCATGTGGAAGCTATTTCTTAATGCCAAAACACATAATAGTAACTTAGAGCACCCCAAGGAAGCATTCCCAAATTAAACTCTTCAATATTTGTTCTAAAAGTTGAGTTTGGGGTTTTCCCCAAATCAGCTCTGACTTTGGAAACAATCCCACAAATCAAATTTTATTGGTCACATACACGTGATTAGCCAATGTTATTGCGGGTATAGTGAAATGCTTGTGCTTCTAGCTTTGACAGTGCAGAAATGTCTAACAATTTACACAACATATACCCAATGCACACAAATCTAAGTAGGAATGAATTAAGACTACATACATATGGACGAGCAATGTCAGAGCGGAACAGACTAAGATACAGTAGAATAGTATAGAAAACAGTATATACATATGAGATGAGTAATGCCAAATATGTAAACATTAAAGTGACTAGTGTTCCATTTATTAAAGTGGCCGGTGATTTCAAGTCATGTATGTAGAGATGAAGTCGTAATATTACATACACCTTAGCCAAATACATTCAAACTCAGTTTTTCACAATTTCTGACATTTAATCCGAGTAAAAATTCCCTGTCTTAGGTCAGTTAGGATCACCACTTTATTTTAAGAGTGTGAAATGTCAGAATAATAGAGAGAATAATTTATTTAAGTTTTAATTTCTTTCATCACATTCCCAGTGGGTCAGAAGTTTACATACACTCAATTAGTATTTGGTAGCGTTGCCTTTAAATTGTTTAACTTGGGTCAAACATTTCAGGTAGCCTTCCACAAGCTTCCCACAATACGTTAGGTGGTGTAACTGAGTCAGGTTTGTAGGCCTCCTTGCTCGCACATGCTTTTTCAGTTCTGCCCACAAATTTTCTATCGGGTTGAGGTCAGGGCTTTGTGATGGCCACTCCAATACCTTGACTTTGTTGTCCTTTAGCCATTTTGCCACAACTTTGGAAGAATGCTTGGGGTCATTGTCCCTTTGGACGACTCATTTGCGACCAAGCTTTAACTTCCTGACTGATGTCTTGAGATATTGCTTCAATATATCCACATAATTTTCCTCTCTCATGATGCCATCTATTTTGTGAAGTGCACCAGTCCCTCCTGCAGCAAAGCACCCCACAACATGATGCTGCCACCCTTGTGCTTCACGGTTGGGATGGTGTTCTTCGGCTTGCAAGCATCCCCCTTTTTCCTCCAAACATAATGATGGTCATTATGGCCAAACAGTTCTATTTTTGTTTCATCAGACCAGAGGACATTTCTCCAAAAAGTACGGTCTTTGTCCCCATGTGCAGTTGCAAACCGTAGTCTGGCTTTTTTATGGCGGGTTTTGGAGCAGTGGCTTCTTCCTTGCTGAGCGGCCTTTCAGGTTATGTTGATATAGGACTCGTTTTACTGTGGATATAGATACTTTTGTACCTGTTTCCTCCAGCATCTTCACAAGGTCCGTTGCTGTTGTTCTGGGATTGATTTGCACTTTTCGCACCAAAGTACGTTAATCTCTAGGAGACAGAACGCATCTCCTTCCTGAGCGGTATGACGGCTGCGTGGTCCCATGGTGTTTATACTTGCGTACTATCGTTTGTACAGATGAACGTGGTACCTTCAGGCGTTTGGAAATTGCTCCCAAGGATGAATCAGACTGATGGAGGTCTACACATATTTTTCTGAGGTCTTGGCTGATTTCTTTTGATTTTCCCATGATATCAAGCAGAGGCACTGAGTTTGAAGGAAGGCCTTGAAATACATCCACAGGTACACCTCCAATTGACTCAAATTATGCCAATTATCCTATCAGAAGCTTCTAAAGCCATGACATCATTTTCTGGAATATTCAAGCTGTTTAAAGGCACAGTCAACTTAGTGTATGTAAACTTCTGACCCACTGGAATTGTGATACAGTGAATTATAAGTGAAATAATCTGTCTGTAAACAATTGTTGGAAAAATTACTTGTATCATGTAAAAAGTAGATTTCCTAACCGACTTGCCAAAACTATAGTTTGTTAACAAGAAATTTGTGGAATGGTTGAAAAACGAGTTTTAATGTCTCCAACCTAAGTGTATGTAAACTTCTGACTTCAACTGTATATAAACTTGTAGACAAATACATAAAAAAGATAGACAAACAATAAACACATTAAATTATAAAACAGTTCTCGACAATAGGGAGAGAAGAGAGAGTGAGAGTAGAGAGCGAGATCAGGTGTGTGTGTGTATGTATAAGTCCGTATGTGTAAGCAAGCATGTAGTTGAGTTCGTGTGTGTTCATATCCACTTCATAATGTTCAGATATTTTAAACAGTTCCCATACCTTCTTTTTTTTCGTAACCTGAAGACCCTGTAGAATTTAGTACAGCCACAGTGTTATGGAGCTGTCTCGGAATAGCTTTCCATCTATAAAGAGTTTATCCACAATGATAAAGGCAGGCCTACCATTCTCCCTCTGTTGTCTTTGTACAGGATACAGTCTCTTACGGCGTTCGTTTATCTCCCTTGGAAATTGGTCATTGAAACCGAATTTGGTCCCTTTAAAACCTCTTAGGGATCCCTTAACGCTCCAATCCCTTTAGCGGGATCGATTTGACAACATCCAGTGAAATTGCAGAGCGCCAAATGCAAACTACAGAAATACAATTATTCAACATTCACATTAATATAAGTGTAATACATCAAAATAAAGCTTAACTTCTTGTTAATCCAGCCGCGGTGTCAGATTTCAAAAAGGCTTTACGGCGAAAACAAACCATAATCCAGCCCCGCATGACAAATCATTTTCAACCAGGCAGTTGCGACACGAAAGTCAGAAATAGCGATATAATATATGCCTTACCTTTGAAGATCTTCTTCTGTTGGCACTCCAAAAGGTCTCAGTTACATCACAAATGGTCCTTTTGTTCGATAAAGTCCTTCTTTATATCCATAAAAACTCAGTTTAGCTGGCGCGCTTCATTCAATAATCCACCGGTTTCCCTCCTTCAAAATGCATACAAAATGAATCCCAAACGTTACCAATAAACTTATCCAAACAAGTCAATCAACGTTTA